>NC_057737.1:6354461-6356047 GCF_004010195.1 Chiloscyllium plagiosum | reverse complement strand
AGGATGGTGGAGTGGATAGGTGAAAAGGAAGATAGGCAGGTAGGACAAGTCATGGGGACATTACTGAGCTGGAAGTTTGGAACTGGGGTGTGGTGGGGGCAGGGGAAATGAGGAAACTGGTGAAGTCCACATTGATGCCCTGGGGTGGAAGTGTTACGAGGCGGAAGATGAAGCGTTCTTCCTCCAGGCATCGGATGGTGAGGGAGCGGCGGTGAAGGAGGTCCAGGACCTCCATGTCCTCGGCTGATTGGGAGGGGGAATTGAAATGTTGGGCCATAAGGTGGTGTGGTTGATTGGTGTGGGTGTCCCAGAGGTGTTCCCTAAAGCACTCTGCTCGGAGGCATCCAGTCTCCCCAATGTAGAGGAGACCGCATCGGGAGCAACAGATACAATAAATGGTATTGGTGGATGTGCAGGTAAACTTTGATGGGTGTGGAAGGCTCCTTTGGGGAGGTGAGGGAGGAGGTGTGGGTGCAAGTTTTGCAACTCCTGCGGTGGCAGGGGAAGGTGCCAGGATAGGAGGGTGGGTTGTTGGGGGGGCGTGGACCTGACCAGTTAGTAACGGAGGGAACAATCTTTGCGGAAGGTGGAAAGGGGTGGGCAGGGAAATATATCCCTGGTGGTGGGGTCCGTTTGGAGGTGGCGGAAATGTCGTTGGATGATTTCGTTTATGCGAAGGTTGGTAGGGTGCAAGGTGACCACGGGGGGGTCTAAAGATGAGTTGGAGGGCATCTTTAGCCACGTGGGAAGGGAAATTGCGATCTCTAAAGACGGAGGCCATCTGGTGTGTTCTGTGGTGGAACTGGTCTTCCTGGGAGCAGATATGTCGGAGGCAGAGAAATTGGGAATACGGGATGGCATTTTTGCAGGAGGTAGGGTGGGAAGAGGTGTAATCCAGGTAGCTATGGGAGTCCAGACCAAAGAGGTAGCCATGGGCACCCGTATGGGCCCCAGCTATGCCAGTCTCTTTGTTAGCTACGTAGAACAGTCCATCTTCTGTAGTTACACCGGCACCACTCCCCACCTCTTCCTCCGCTACATTGATAACTGCATTGGCGTCACCTCATGCTCCCACGAGGAGGTTGAGCAATTCATCAACTTCACCAACACATTCCACCCTGACCTTAAATTTACCTGGACCATCTCCAATACCTCCCTCCCCTTCCTGGACCTCTCCATCTCCATTAATGATGACCGACTTGACACCGACATTTTTTACAAACCCACCGACTCCCACAGCTACCTGGTCTCCTCTACATTGGGGAGACTGGACGCCTCCTAGCAGAGTGCTTTAGGGAACATCTCTGGGACACCCGCACCAATCAACCACACCGCCCGTGGCCCAACATTTCAATTCCCCCTCGCACTCAGCCGAGGACATGGAGGTCCTGGGCCTCCTTCACCGCCACTCCCTCACCTCCCGACGCCTGGAGGAAGAACACCTCATCTTCTGCCTCGGAACACTTCCACACCAGGGCATCAATGTGGACTTCACCAGTTTCCTCATTTCCCCTTCCCCCACCACACCCCAGTTCCAAACTTCCAGCTCAGCACTGTCCCCATGACTTGTCCTACCTGCCTATCTT
>NC_057737.1:6342050-6354440 GCF_004010195.1 Chiloscyllium plagiosum | reverse complement strand
ACCTATCACCTTCATCCCCACCCCATTCACCCATTGTACTCTTTGCTATCTTCCCCCACCCTCCTCCCTGACCTATCATCTCCATCCCCACCCCCATTCACCTATTGTACTCTATGCTACTTTCTCCCCACCCCCACCCTCCTTTCATTTATCTCTCCACCCTGCAGGCACTCTGCCTCTATTCCTGATGAGGGGCTTTTGCCCAAAACATTGATTTTCCTGCTCCTCAGATGCTGCCCGAACTGCTGTGCTTTTCCAGCACCACTCTAATCTAGAATGTTGAACATTCCTGCCACTTCTGTTTCTGTTTCTGTGACAATCATTGCTGTTTGTGAGAGCTTAGTGTATTTAAATTTGCTATTTGGTTTCCAGTTTTATAATAGTGACTATACTCCACAAAGCACTTAATTTGCTGTAAAATGTCTTGGTGTGTCTTGCTGTTGTGAAAGCAATTATATAAATTCAAGTTTTTCTTTGAGCCAGAGACTTAATGGCATACATTTCCCATAAATGCAGGTTTTAAATCCAAACTGACAATCATGAGAGAAGGCTGAAATACTTGTTTTCTGATATGACATTCTACTGAACACAATGTTTAAAGCTGACATCAGCCCTCACTCACTGGTGCCTTGGTTTGGAGAATTAAAAAAAAGGCTTGTATTTTAGCACTTTTCATGGCCACCAGATGCTTCAAAGTGCTTTACAGCCAGTAATTGAGTTCAGCCTGCTCAGTTTTGGGGATGTCAGATTTCTGGTGATTTAGGAACAGAAATAGGCCCGCTTTGCCTTTCAGCAGATCATAGCTGTTTGTAGCCCAAACTCTACTTAATTTTTATTTTAATATCTTTTGATTCCCTTGTCAATCGAAAATCTGTCCAAATGTTTCTTGAATACACAGTATTCAGTGATCCAACCTGCACTGCTCAATGGAGCAGATAATTCCACAGACTGATGATCCCTCTGAGAGAGAAAAAAATTCTCCTTATCTCTGTCTTAATTAGGAGATCCCTCATTGTTAAACTGTGTTCCCGATAGTTCGAATCTCTCTTACAAGGGAAACATCTTATGCACCCTGTCAAGTCCCTCAGGATCTTAAATGTTCAATAAGATCACTTCTCATTCTTCTAAACACTGTTGGATATAGGCCCTAAGACCATAAAACTGCTGAGCATTTCCAAATAAACTAACCCCTTCCTCTCAGGAATCAGTTAAGTGAATCAACTCTGAACAGTTTCTAACACAATTATATCTTTTCTTAAGTAAAGAGACTAAAACTGTACACAGCACTTCATTGCCAGTCTGTCTAAGGCCCTGTAACAGACGTAGCAACATGTTCCTACTTGTATATTCAATTTCCCTTTGCAATAAACACCAACATCCCATTTGCCTTTCTAATCACTTCTGTCCCTGCATTCTCAGTTCTTGTGATTCATGTATAAGAACATTAAGATCCTTTGTACTTGGGTACTGCAATATCTTTCCATTTAAAAAGTATACTGCCATTCTATTATCAAAGTAGGTAAATGTGCACATCCCCAAATTAAACTCTATCTGCCAAATCTTTGCCCGCTCAGTAAACCTACTTAAATCAATTCGTAAACAGTTTGCTGTCTTGACAACTTAATTTTCTGCCTATCTTTGTGTCATTAGCAAATTTAGCAAACATAATTTCATCCCTTTATCCAAGTCATTAGTATAGTTTATGAATAGGAGAAAATGAGGACTGCAGATGCTGGAGATCAGAGTCGTGAGTGGGATGCTGGAAAAGCACAGCAGGTCAGACAGCATCTGAGGAGCAGGAGAAACAATGTTTTGGGAAAGGGTCCTTCATCAGGAATGAGGTTTGTGAGCTGAGGAGATGGAGAGATAATTGAGAGGGGGGTGGGCATGGGGAGAGATAGCTGAGTGTGTGATAGGTAGATGGAGGTGGGAGTAATGGTGATAGGTTGGAGGGGAGGGCCACCCTCCTCAGCTTGTCCATCTGAAAATGATCTATTCATGTCCAGTTCTATGCTTTCTGTTAGTAAATCTAGTTTCTATCCATGCTATTGCCTACACCATGAGCTCTCGTATTGTGAAGTAACCTTTTATATGACACCCTATTGAATGCCTTTAGAAATCTAAGTATTCTCCATCTATAGGTTCTTTACAATCCATCCTGCCTCAAAAAGCACTGTAAAATTAGTCAAGCACTATTTCCCTTTCACAAAATCGTGTTGGCTTTGCACGATCAC
This sequence comes from Chiloscyllium plagiosum, assembly GCF_004010195.1. NCBI lineage: Eukaryota > Metazoa > Chordata > Chondrichthyes > Orectolobiformes > Hemiscylliidae > Chiloscyllium > Chiloscyllium plagiosum. Next base: position 6,352,206 of record NC_057737.1, on the reverse strand, counting down.
ATTTTGATTTTCTAATTACTCTTAGTAATATGTTGTAGTGATTTCCTGTTTCAGGCTCCCTCCTTTTTTGAATAGAGATGTTGTGTTTGTGATTTTTCATATTCACTGGGATCTTTCCAGAGTCCATGGGGATATTGGAAGACCATAACCTACCATCTCTAGTAGATCACATCCATCTTGGTCACTTTTATAAGACCCTAGGATGAAGTCCATCAGGTTTTGAGGATTTGTCAGCCTTTAATTCTAATCGTTTTCTCAGTACCTTTCATTGATGACTGTGATTGAAGCTACTCTCTTCTTTTTGCCACTTGAATTTTAAGTATTCTTGGGATGTTTTATGTACGTTCTACAGTGAAGTCAAGACACAAAATACTTGATGTACATTTCCATCTTTTCCTTGTTCCCATTATTAATCTGGAGAATTACACATGACTATACTGACCTCTGGAACTGCCTCTCTAATACACTCTCCAGTTGACTTGGATTATGCACCAGAGCTATGCAGATTTTACATTTGATAATCTTTTGGAGGTATTCAACAAAAAAAATCTCTCATTGACCTGTTCAAGATTTTTCCCACATCAGTAGCATTGTATGTCAGTTTTAGTTGTCACTGTTATTTTTGGATCTTTAAAGGTATAAAATGGCTGATACATTTCCTATGGAATGACATTGACTATAGTGGTACACTGTATAAAGTGTTTCTGAATGTTGTGAGACATGATAGAATGCTATCTCTATGCTTGTCTTTTAGTGCTTTAAGACTCAACGTACTATTGTATTGGAACTTTCTATAGTCACAGGATATCCCAAACCACTTCACAGCCAATTAAGTACTTTTGAGTTGCATTATTGTAAAGAAACATGACAGTTTGTGCCCAGCCCCAAATTCCCACAAACAATAATAGTTCCAGTGGACCTTCACATCCACCTGGGACACTGGACAGGGCCTATGTTAACATTGAATTTAATGGATGGTACCTCTTCTCCAAGTAATGCAGCACTGTTTTGATACCGAATTGAAGTTTTAATCTAGATTATATGATAATATCACTGTAATGGAGTTTGATAGTATAGGTCTTCTTACTCAGAGGTGAGAGTGCTACCACTGAGTCAAATGAACAGCACATTGCTTGGTAAAGTAGTCAGTATTGGATGTATGTTTTATTCCTTAAAATATGAGAGATCGATCTGGTGAACCATATGTCTGTCTTTTCTTCCATCTCCATTTCCCAGGTTTGGCCATGAGCGTCCATTGGTTTACTCCACACTTACAGGTAATGTACCATGGTGGTGTCCCATTGCTTCTTGCAGAATGGCAGATAATGAGAGTCCGCCTCGCCAGTGAATTGGAAGGGTTCACAGGCTAACAATCAATCTATTTGGTTACTAAACCAATACACCTTCCCTGGCCAACAAGTCCTGGCGTGAGGCTCGAATCTTGGGTTTCTTGTCCAGAATTAGGTACCGGACCACAAGTCCTCTTAATTATATATAATTGTCATTTTAGTACATTACTAAGCGCAAATATATTTTCATTTAATTTGTGCAGCTGTAACATTGTACCAGAAGGAGTGAAAGTGAGACAGAAGAAAAACCATGAGATTTCTCCTTTAACCAGCAGGAGAAAAACACAACACCGAAACTATCCAAAAAAATCAAAGTTAAAATCGGAGCAAATGCCTGGGACTAACAATTGGACAAGTAAGGAAACAGACTTAGGCCTAATTTAGTCCTGTTATAAGAAATCAGGTGGATGTTAGATCTTATGGCACTGTTTCCAACAAGAACAGGTGAGATACATCCAGTGTCAGGCCAATCCACATCATTAGAAATTGTTTATCATGCTTTTATTTGTGGGAGCTTCCTATGTGTAATTTGGCTGCCAGGTTCTTTATGTTATTTGTTGACTACACTTCAGAAGAACTTCATTGGCTGTCCAGTGCTCTGGAGTGTCCTGAGACTGAAAGCCATTATGTAAATACAATTCTTCCTTTTTTTATCTTACCCAATGTGGGGCAAACTCAAAAGCAGATTTTCTTTTGATTGTGATTGGACAATTGGCTCAAAAGCAAAATTCTTAGGACGCTGGAAATCTGAATTTAAAAAAGTTAATCAACTCAAAACATTCCTTCTGTTCCTCTCCCCATAGAGGCTGCCTCACCTGCTGGGTTCCAGTATCTTATGTATATTCCAGATTTTAAGCATCTGTGGCATTTTGGTTTTAGGAAACATGTTTATTCTCACACATAGTGCTACAACATGGTAGGGGAAGAATGGTAGTCTGTTTTATAATTCATGTTTAGAATTCATGGCCTATTTTTATTTTCATAGATGAAGTTACAGACGTGATTGAAAAGATGGCCTCTGGATGCCTGCCTGCTGCACAAGGGGAGCCAGAGGACAATAGTAGCCCACACATAAGTGAAGAGGAATTGTTCCGCCATTTTGCAAAACTACCGTGGCAATACAGGGAACATCGGCAACATCACAACAGTAACAAGGAAAGAAAGGGACTAGAGCTAGGTCACCAACAAATGGGTTACAGCTCACACAAGAACGCTTCCAAGGACACATTGATTGAGAGTGACAGCAGTGCAGGTGTGGAGGAAATTTTCCAGAGTTTTGCAGGTGAAGTGTTTAAATATGAATTGTCATTAGTGCCTTTTAAAGAAATGAGTTTTATTTTGTCCTTGGTGCAAACTGCACATTGAGGGAGACTGTCAGTTTTGTTTACGGATTGTAAATTTATGTAGTGGGTGAAATTTGATCAGTTGGAAAGTGAGATGGCTAAGCTTGTGATATATTTCCCCTAAATTCTCAAATGTTTATATTATATTAGGCACTCATTTGTGCTATGCAAATCAGCATATAATCCAGCACTTATAAATTTTACATTTATTCAGTGAATGACTGGGGATATGTTACAACAAGAGTTTTGATGTGATTGGCTACAATGATTTTGTTTTGAATATGAATGAGGTGAAAGCTGAAATTGAGAAGAAATATTTAAATAATATGATGGACAAAAAAGCAGAAAATAATCAGCCAGAAATGAGGAAAGATTGACATCTTTTCACTTGAGATAATGTACTTTCATGTCTTAGGACAGAATGAATCTTTTGATAGCCAGTTATCAGGATGCAGTGAGGAAGAAATGGAGACAACAAACCTCAACAAAACATTCATCACAAGACGAATGCGAAAGAAAGTTCAAAAGGTGTGTTATATATCTGGATATTTTTATCAAAGTATTTTACAGCAATTTATGTAAATGAGATTTATCCATTTTGATTGAAAGGCTGCTCTATAGTCTAGCCAAAAGATCATAAGACACATGAGCAGAAATTTGGCCATTCAGCCCATTGAGTCTGCTCGCCATTCAAACATGGCTTATAAGTTTCTCTATCCCATTCTCCCACTTTCTACCCATAACCATTGATCCCCTTGATAATCAAGAACACAGTCTTCCATGTACTCAATGACCTGGCCTCAACAGCCTTCTGTGGCAATAGCCCAGTTTAAGGTTATCTGCATGGGTATATAAATAGGAAGGGTTTATTGGAATATGGGCCAAGTGCTGGCAAATGAGACTAGATTAATTTAGGATATCTGGTTGGTATGGGCGAGATGGACCGAAGGTTGTGTTTCCGTGCTGTACATCTTTATGACTCTATGACTAAGTGTTTTGGAACATAGGAAAGTAGATAAAGTTTTTTTATGAATAAAGTATATTTTTGTAGCCAAAAAAACATCAGAACTAAAATCAGATGCATATCAATTAATCACTTTTTCTTCAAAGATGGTGACTTCAGCATTGACCAATGTCTGTACTAATTAAAACCAGTAAAATATTTATTTGCAGCTATGGAATACAATCTTTAAAGAAAAATAATTGATACAGTCCAACAGACAGATCAAGTAATGACATATAAACAAAGTACTGTTGATGCTGAAATTCAGGAGTTCTGATGACATGCCATCAACCAGAAGCTATTCTGCTTTTCTCCCTACATTAACTGTTGAGTATTTCCAGCATTTTCTGTTACCTAGTAATGTGCTAGTTACCTATTGGAGGTATATTTTTGGGAAATAAAGCACTTTCTAGATGATCACCTTTTGTCTATTGGACACTTTCTAGAGCAGTAGTATTGCGTATTGAGTTATATATTGTTTACCCTAACTAATCTGAGTGATACTGATTTTTATTCTTGGCATGAGTAGCAAATCATAGTAAATCCAATTCACCAATTTTATTCCTAGCACTCATTTTGGCTGAAACTGTAATCACAGCCATAATGAACATTATTATTACCTGGTTTTGAATGGATTTCTCCAAAATATGTATTGATAATGTCTGCAGCTTTTGCGGTTACCCTACCCCAGAATCTATTGAACAGCTCTAGCATTCCTGGCCTTAAAGACACAGATATTTCCATCAGTAATTTATACCTGAAGAACATGTACAAATGTTATTGCTTTGATAAAACAATCAATAGCAATGAACAGAATCAAAGAAGATTTGCCTTATATCTGTTTATAAAATGTAGACACATGTTGAATAGATTGTAACATTCCATTTCAAAATATATTTGAAAGCCTCAGTGTCAGGCTGTATAACAAAATTCATTTCACAAGTGTTAATGTTTGGATGCCTGTTGTTAGTGCTGAAGTAGTATTGGAGTTTCTTGAAGAGATATCAGAGAGCGTTGATGAGGGCAAGGCTACTGCTGTGGTGTACATGGACTTCAAAAAAGCATTTGATACAGTGACTAGGAGAAAGTGAGGACTGCAGATGCTGGAGAATAGAGTCAGAAAGTGTGGTGCTGGGAAAGCACAGCAGGTCAGGCAGCATCTGAGGAGCAGAAGATTCGATATCTCAAGCATAAGCTCTTCATCAGGAATGAAGGGGTTGCCCAAGGGGGCTGAGAGATAAATGGGAGGCGGAAAAGTAGCTGGGAATACGATAGGTAGAAGAAGATGGGAGTGAAGGCGATAGGTCAGAGAGGAGGATGGAATGGATAGGTGGGAAGGAAGATGGACAAGGAGGACCGTTCAGGAGGGTGGTGCCGAGTTCAAGGATCTGGGAAAAGGTGGGTGAGGGGAATGAGGAAACTGGTGAATTCCACATTGATCCCATGTGATTGGAGGGTCCCAAGGCGGAAGATGAGGCATTCTTTCTCCAGGTGTCGGGTGACTAGAGTTTGGTGGTGAGGAGGCTCAGGACTTGCATGTCTTTGACGGAGTGGGAGGGGGAGTAAAAGTGTTCGACCATAGGGCGGTGGAATTGTTTAGTGCGTGTGTCCCAGAGGTGTTCTCTGAAACGTTACACATGTCTTGTCTCCCCAGTGTAGAGCAGACCACATTGGGAGCAACGAATACAGTAGATGACATGTGTGGAAGTACAGGTAAACCTCTGCTGGATGTGGAAGGATCCTTTGAGGCCTTGGAAGGAGGTGATGGGGGAAGTGTGTGAGCAGGTTTTGTACTTCTTGCAGTGGTAGAGGAAGGTGCCAGGAGTGGAGAGTGGGTTGGTGGGAGGTTTGGATGGAACAAGGGAGTCGCAGAGGGAATAGTCTCTAGGGAATGCATATAGGGGTGAGGAGTGAAATATATCTCCGGTCATGGGGTCTGTTTGTAGGTGGCGGAAATGGCAGAGGATGATGCGAGTATTCGGAGATTGATGTGGTGGAAGGTGAGGACCGGGCTGTGGGGGGGTTCTGTCTTTGTTGCAATTGGAGGGGTAGGGTTCAAGGCCTGAGGTGCAGGAAGTGGAGGAGATGCTTTGGAGGGCATCGTTGAACACGTGGGAGGGTAAATTGCAGTCTTTGAAGAAGGAGGCCATCTGGGATGTTCTCTGGTGGAATTGGTCCTGCTGGGAGTAGATGTGGCGGAGGCAGAGGATTTGGGAATAAGGGATTGCGTTTTTACAGGAGGCAGGGTGGGAGGAGGTGTAGTTCAGGTAGCTGTGGGAGTTGGTAGGTTTAAAGTGGATGTCTGTGTTGAGTCGGTTGCCGGAAGTGGAGGTGTAGTCCAGGAACGGGAGGGAGGTGTCCAAGATGGTCCAGGTGAACTTGAGGTCAGAGTGGAATGTGTTTGTGAAGTTGATAAACTGTTCAACCTCCTCGTGGGGACACAAGGTAGCACTGATACAGTTATCGATGTAGCGGAGGAAAAGGTGGGGAACGGTGCGGGTGTAGCTGCGAAGGATGGACTGTTCCATGTATCCGATGAAGAGGGGCCCATGTGGGTGTCCATGGCTACCCCTTTGGTCTGGAGGAAGTGGGAGAAATTGTTGAGGGTGAGGACTAGTTCATTCAATCAAATGAGTGTATTAGTGCAAGGGTACTGGTTGTGTCGGCGGGAGAGTAAGATTTTAGGGCTTGGAGGCCGTCGTCATGTCGAATGGATGTGTATAGGGGCTGGATGTCCATGGTGAAGATGAGGTGTTGGGGCAGGGGACCAAAAGTCATGGAAGAGGTGGAGGGTGTGGGTCGTGTCGAATGTGTGTGGGCAATCCTGGACCAGGGAAGACATGATGGTGTCAAGGTATGCAGAGTTGTTAAAGGAGAGATTTGAGATGGCCCAGGGAAATCCCTTGTGGACTCAGACCTGTAAAGCCTCTCCTTAGGTTCGTCCTGGAGATCGTACTCTTTGGAAGTCTGAAATAAAAGATCCCCTTACAGACAGATTAGTTTAATTTTAGTTATCCCCTTTGTTTACCAGTAGCATCACTGTTACAACGTAACACTGATACCTATAAGCGAAACTAACTAGGTTCTAATAACTTAGGAGAGTAGGGTACCAGCTCTTCAAGTGACCCAGCAGGCTACTTTGATGTCCTGATACAAAGTGGCTTCCTTTATACAAAAGTTTACCAAAACATTACATGTTCTTATTAGACAGATAACAGTGAAAGACAATAACTCGTAAGGAAGAAAAGTTAATTGACAGGTCTGTGTAAGCTTGACTAATCACTCCTACAGATCCTAAGCCATTCATCAGGTGGGAAACACATACCCAGCCGAGTTAGGCGCCTGCTAACGAGATAAACTCCTCTCATAAATAGGTACCAGTCTGAGCTAATTGGCAAGTTCATAAGGTAACCTTGCACAGCTCACACGTCTGATACTGTTTTTTTATTTCAAAAATATACTTTATTCATAAAATTATTTGGATGGTCATGCCATTCTTGTGCACACATTACATTGCTTTACATGCAGACATCAAAATTTATTTTTCCTGTATACAAGTCTGTACATTTACTATCCAGCTCTTCTGCTGAGGTGTCAGTGGAACCCAAATGACTGGGTGGGTCCCCTATTCTTCTTAGGCAGGCAGATATTACACGGTGGTCTTTCCCCAACATGCCTTGGCGGTAGTTGCCCCAAGTTTCAGCGCGTCCCTCAGCACGTGGTCCTGGACCTTGGAATGTGCCAGTCTGCAACACTCAGTCGGGGTTAACTCCTTCAGCTGGAAGATCAACAGGTTTCGGACCGCCCAGAGAGCGTCCTTCACCGAGTTTATGATCCTCCAGGCACAATTGATGTTCGTCTCGGTATGCGTCCCCGGGAACAGACCGGAGAGCACGGAGTCCGACGTCATGGCTTGCTCGGGACAAATCTCGACAAACACCACTGCATTCCTCTCCAGACTTCTTCTGCATAGGCACATTCCAGAAGGAGGTGTGTGACAGTCTCGTCCTCCCCGCAGCCGCTTCGAGGACAGCGTGCGGTGCGGGAGAGAGTCCGGGCATGCATAAAGGACCTCACAGACAGAACCCTTCTCACATGTCTGATACAATTTTTTTTATTTCAAAATATACTTTATTCATAGAAATAAATATTTGGTACCTGTACAATTGGTCATGCCATTCATATATATATATATATATATATATACATTGCATGTCTTAAAATTACAGAGAACAGATTGAGTTAATCGAATTTACAGTTATCATATTTGCAGTTCTGTTTATTAATCATCCAGTCTCTTAGTATTTAGCTGAGGCTTCAGCGGAACCCAACTACTGAGTGGGCCCCCTGTTACATGATAGCAAAGGAACCCTCTTTAACCTCCAGTTTATGGGGCTACCATTGTCCATTTGACTGTCCTGACTTTGGGGTAGCTGTCTGCATCCCCAGGGTGAGCACGAACTGCTGGACCCTCGCTGGGCTGAGGTAGCTGTCCAGCTCCTCACTGGGGTCATTTACGCGCTCTGGTGTCATTGAGCCAAGGCAAGGGTCCGCACTGTCCAGTTCTGTGTCTGACAGTGGGACTGTCAGAGGATCACGTCTCTCAGTTACCTGTAGCTGTAGGGCAGTGGGTAACCCCTGGTTCTCACTGGGTGGAGGGTGGACTTCGGGAGGTCTGTTGTTTCCTGGTTGGGAGGAAATGCCCTCCTCTTCACCTACAGCGCTCTGTCTCTTCTTCTGGTGATGACCCTCCTTGCGCCCGTCTTCACCATCCGAGGAGCTGGCCGTACCTCCCTCGTGCAGCTGTCGTTTCCCTCTTTGCTTTGGGTGCCTGGCAGGATTTTCTTTTCCTGTTTTTAACAGGTATCCACTCCTCTGCCTTCTCGATTACCTCCTCCTCCATTGCTTCCATCTGCCCAGCTAGAGCTAGGATCAGCTGCTGTGTCTCTCCGCTGGCTGCCACCTCCTCTGCTCCAGGTTGTTCTTCTTTCTGGGTGCCACCAGACTCCGTTTCCCTGCTGTCTGGGTGGATCTTGCTGATCTTTGGGGGTCCCTGGCTCACATTGCCACCTCCGGCCATCTGTGCATAAGTGCCCCCCCCCCCAACGTGTTGGGGCAGGTCTTTTACATGTGGCCCGCCTCTCTGCACAGGTTGCAGCTCTTTGTCCCAACTTCCCGCAGGTTTGGCACACTTTTGGCTGCCCTGCATATGTCAGGTAGCCTCTGCTCCCTCCAATTGCGAAGCTCGAGGGGGGGTGGAGGATGTTCCCGTTGTCATCGACCCTCAGGGTTACCCTGACCTGCCGCTTACTGGTCCAGATCCCGAAGGGGTCGACCACATTCGTGCTTTCTCCCTCGACTTGGATACAATTATTTTACAAAATGGCTTCTTAGCAAGGAGGGCAAACTTTTGACCATAAAATAGCTTCCTGACACATTGTAATAGAATCTCTTCAATGTTAGGCTTAGAATAATTTCCTGCTTTTTAAGCACTGAATCATTCTGTACCTGAAGCTGAGATGTTACCGTCAGGTTGCATTTAAACTGACTCATTAGTCTTTGAATTAACATGCTTTCTTTTCAGAGTTGTGATTCAAATTCAAATAAGACATAAAATCTGATTAGCTAGAATTGACAAGTGGGGCAGTTTTCTAAGGTCTGTAGAGTGGTCTGCAAGAACAGCAAGTAGGTTAAAGCTTCATCAATATTACCTTTTACAGTGTTTGTATTTAATAATTGGTAATGGCTACTCAATATCATCATAAAGTCCCAAAATGCAATTAAATTCAATCCATAGCAGATAAGCACCAAGAGTTAATTTTCTACTGGCTCCAACAGCCTCAGCACTAAAATGGTCTCTCTCTCTCTCTAGTGTCCTTTTGAACTCTCAAGTCAGGGTTTTGTAACAGCAAAGTTTTTTTCTCTCTGTGTCTGCCCCGTTGGCAAGGGGTAATAAGAATCCATTATAATTAACAGTATCTGACCGTTAATTACAAAACTTTTCATAGTACCGAGTTTCATTTCAGGGTCAGAATCAAACACTGTCATTAATTTCACAAGGGAACGGCTGTGAGTGTTATCATTTGGTGTCCTGTTCACACAGATTCACCGATGCTAAGGCAAATATTCTTAATTGCTTTACAGCATCCTGTTATCACTTGATGAGCCCAGATGTCCCAATCTTCCGCATTCCTTGAGTCCCCTCCTTTTTCTGAGCCTTCCTGCCTATCTATTTTCTAATGCAGTAAATGTGTTCTATAATTCAGCATTACGTTTTAGTCAAAAGACAAGTTTTAAGGCTATAGACTTTCTCAGAGTTAGGTTCAGTGGGGCAGAAGCAGGCTGAGATGATGGGTTGACCAGGGCATTCAGGTTGTGAATTTTGGGTAGAAGGTAGAACTGGATGGTGCGGGGTTCCCGGACTATGAGGATGATTCTGGGTGGCATGAGAGTGGCTCCAA
>NC_057737.1:6277712-6341550 GCF_004010195.1 Chiloscyllium plagiosum | reverse complement strand
TTAAAATGAGGAATTCTGTGATGTGGAAGGTTTAGAGAAGTTGGGATAAAAATAAAATATTACACATCCTAAAAAAATTGAGATATAAATAAAATGCTATGTACACTAAGGAGAACGAAACAGAGTTAACCTTTTAGATCAATAACCTTTTATTAGAACTGAGGAACATCAGGTTTTAAGGCCAGGATTGAAACTTACTTGAAAACTGTTAACTCTCCAACTTCTTCCGATTCTGGTAAAAGGCCTCAGACGTGAAATGTTACCTTAGTTTCTCTCTTCACTGATATCATCAGATCTGCTATTTTTTCCAGCATTTTCTGCCTTTATGCTATAGAATCTGGGATTGTTTTCTTTAAAGCAGAACAAGGAGGAGGCAAAGGGAAAATTTAATCGAGGTTTTCAAAATTCTTTGACGGTTTGTTAGCATATGCAAAGCTGATTCCTTTGGCAGGAGTATTGATAACCAGAGGACACAGAGTTAAGGTAATTGGCAAATGAACCTCATGATAAATAAGTATTTTTCTTTATATAGTGAGTTGTTATGATTCATCTGAAAGAGTGGTGATAACAAATTCAGTAGGAACTTTCAAATAGGGAATTGGATAAATGTTAGAAATAGGAAAGTTTGCTGAGGAAAGAGGGGAATAGACTCATCAAGCCTTTTACTGTAACCGCTCTTTCCCAGAAACTCTAGACTTCCAATGCCTTTTGTTCTTTCTATAATCTGCCAGTACTTGAATTACAAAATGTGACTTCGCCTAATCACTCCTTGATTTACATAATTTCTGTGATCAGTTCTACCTTTGATGATGTCTTGCACTATGTCTTTGACCTTCCATTGGATTTCTCAGTTAAGTATAAAACCTCATAGATAAGCAAAACCTCAAACTTCAGTTCTGTGAAAAATGAATTTAGAATGACTTATATTTTAAAAAAATGTAATGGCCTGATAAACTACTGGGACATTTAACTAACAAATGAGAGGAAATATGTCAACCTTTTACTCCAGGACATTGTCCCGGTGTGAAAGCAGGAGATATGTGTTCTACTTAGCAAACAAAATCTTTACTAAGAGAAAATTTAATTTCCTTTTATAGTCCACTAGTTTTGAAGAAGAGTTAGAAATTACCACAGCGATTTATCAGAAAAATGCAAGCTCTTCCAGAAGCTCAAGCAGTTTCGATACTGATGGTGTTGGTAAGTACGTCAACAGTTTGTCAAGGGAGTTGTAATAGATCATAGTGTTGCAATCATCATTTGTAGATGTTTTGTAATTTTTGGAAATAGGCAGCTTCCTCAGTTTTGAATGTAATTTATGAGTAAAAGATACAGTATGAATATGTGTGCTCCCACTAGCAATCAGCTCAATTCTTGAATTACTAGAACCATTCACTGCGCAGAATGATGTTGTTACCTAATGAAAAATCACACAGTAGTAGTTGAACACCTTCAGAATAAACCCTGCGATCATACAAGTAGTGCACAGTGTACCTTGTAATCCAGCTTGATGAGGTTAGTGTCATTGGTGCAACATCAATCACTCATTTAGATGCTTGAGTTGGCCTGATGGTTAAAGGATTCACTAGTGTTGGAAAATGCTGGTCACTCTAGCATGTGCTCCTTCAGGTATCAACAATCCTTTGCTACTTCACACAGTTGACAGCCTCAGTGTGAACTGTATGTCAAGATGGGGAGGGTTATACCACAGTTAAGTTTGATTCCCTTCCTAAATAATGTTGGCATGCATGCACTGCCAAGCAGTCAGGTGCAAGAACATTTACTATGTACCCCTCCCTAGCCCAAGAGAACTGCTGCTTATTGTAGCACCTAGTGTGTTTCCAAGCTGAGATTAGAGATCGACCCCAGGATCTTGATTCAGATGGCCACATCACTAGGAAGGAAAAAATATGCTCTTAAAACATCCAGTTACACTGTTATTGCCACTTTACAAATAAACTGCAGTTAAATATTGATGAAATGATGATAGCAGAAGTTCAACTGATCATATCACAATTTGCTTCTTAGACAGCAATGACTGGTTAATTAGCAGGGCAAAACCAGGGCAACTTATATTTTCATGTCAAAGTGAACCTTCTAGGAATCAGTGAGAAGATTGAAGCAAGAAACCAAAAATGAAACATGTTTTGTCCTTGATTACAAAAATAACTTCATTTGTATGTCTTGACAGTAGAAGGAAACAGAAGCAAGGATGAAGACCAGAGCAGTTGTACACCTTCATCTGGGTAAGTAGTTACATGAATAAATATTTAACTCTTGTCTTGTACATTGGAATGATTTAAGGTTTTCTGGAGGCTAAATTTGTGACTAGCCCACTGGTATCTTGTACAAATTCTCCACCTCTTCCTATGCATCCAGCATAGATTCAAATTCCTCAGGGACGTTTATCCATTTTATTTTTATCTGGCTGCGGTCCATTTTCTGGTTCCATGCAATGTGTAGAAACACATATCCTTTCTCTCCTGTGAAAAGGAAATGATCTTGACTAAAGTTGGTGCTCACTTTTCTTGCCCAGGCAAGATAACATTGTCTAAACTGCCAGCATTTTGTACCTACCCATTGTGTAAAGCCTAGCTTTTTCTTTTGACTGTTTCTCATTTGGTATTTTATACAAAACTGTTTGAGCTGCTTCATATGTCTACACCTTTAAAACATTCTTTGGCTTTTTTCCACTACACATCCTAATTTGTTACTGTATCTAAAATACCAAATGCCCAATGTGCTGCTGTGACACTGGACAATAAAAGGGGAACTCCTGCTAAACTGCATATAATGCAATATTAAAGCTCAAGAAACTGATAATTAGACTGTGCTTTTCCAGTGCCACACTTTTCGAATCTGATCTCCAGCATCTGCAGTCCTCACTTTCTCCCAGTTAGACTGTGAGTGTCTGATAAATATAGCAATATACTATATAGATTTTATTAGTTTCATACAAAGTATAAAATTGACTCTGGACTGCATAAAATCTCATGGCAACAAGTCAAAAAGGGGTGAGGAACTCTCCTGCTGATAACAACCTAACACCTCTCCTCAGCTGATAATTCGGTTCTCCATATTGAACCTTTGGAGAAAGCACTGAGGGTGACAAGGGCACACAATGTACTGTGTTGGGGGACTGAATGTCCATCACCAAGAGTGAGTTGGTATCACCATTGACCAAGCTGGCCAAGTCACAAAACATTTAGCTGCTAGATTGGGCCTGGGAAGACAGTGGTGGAGTCACCATGACAGAAAAATGTACTTGATCTTGACCTCATCAAATTACTTATAGGAGATACATAAGTCCATGATACTATTGGTAGGAGTGATCACCACTTGTCCTTGTGGAGGCAAAATCCCATCTTCACATTGAGAAAACCTTCCATGGTGTGTGCAATCACTACTGTGATGTATGAGGTAAGACTTTGAATAGATCTAACAACTCAAGACTGGGTACCGATGAGGTTCTGTGTATCCAGCAGAATTGTATTTAACCCCACAGTCTATAATCTCATAATTCAGTATATCCCCCACCGTACCATTGCCATAGAACCAAATGGTAAACCCTGTTTCAATGAAGAATGCAAGAGGGCGTACCAAAAACTGCATCAAAAGCTGCATTTTGTGCCTAAAGACGAAATGTCAACCCGCTGAAGCTACAAACAGGATTATTTACATTCCAAACAAATAAGCAGTGTGTGATAAACAGGGCTAAGAGATCCCACAAACAACAGATCAGATTTAACCTGTGCAGTCCTGTCATATCCAGTTATAGAGTCAGAGTCCTACAGCATAGAGACAGGCCCTTTGACCCAAACTGGTCCATGACAACCAGAATGTCCACCACACTAATCCGTTTCCCTGCACTTGGCCCATAACCTTCTAAACTTTTCCTATCCATGTATTTCATAGAGTCAGAGAATTTAGAGATGCACAGTACGGAAACAGGCCCTTCGATCCAACTCGCCCATGCCGACCAGATATCCCAACCTAATCTAGTACCATTTGCCAGCACTTCGAGTCATAGAGAAATAGAGATGTACAGCATGAAAACAGACCCTTCAGTCCAACCTGTCCATGCTAACCAATTATCCCAACCCAATCTAGCCCAACCTGCCAGCACCCGGCCCATATCCCTCCAAACCCTTCCTATTCATATGCCCATCCAAATGCCTCTTAAATGTTGCAATTGTACCAGCCTCCACCACTTCCTCTGGCAGCTCATTCCATAAACATACCACCTTCTGTGTGAAAACGTTGCCCCGTAGGTCTTTTTTATATCTTTCCCCTCTCAGCCTAAACCTATGCCCTCTAGTTCTGGACTCTCTGACCCCAGGGAAAATATCTTGTTTGTTTACCCTATCCATGCCCCTCATAATTTTGTAAACCTCTATAAGGTCACCTTTCAGCCTCCGACGCTCCAGGGAAAACAGTCCCTGTCTATTCAGCCTCTCCCTGTAGCTCAAATCCTCCAACACTGGCAACATGCTTGTAAATCTTTTCTGAACCCTTTCAAGTTTCACAACATCCTTCCAATAGGAGAGAGACCAGAATTGTACACAGTATTCCAAAAGTAGCCTAACCAATGTCCTGTACAGCCACAACATGATCCACCAACGCCTATACTCAATGCTCTGTCCAATAAAAGAAAACATACCAAATGCCTTCTTCATTATTCTATCTACCTGCAACCCCACTTTCAAGGAACTATGAACCTGCACTCTAAGCTCTCTTTGCTCAGCAGCACTCCAAAGCTGGCTGCAAAATATTAAAGGAATATAAATACTATGCAAAAAGTTTTAATTTAAAAATCTGATCAAATGCAGAGGTTTTTGAAACGATATGTGCCAAAGGCATATATCTGGGGTTTGGCAATCGATCAGTCACAATCTCAGTTAATGGTAGAATGGGCTCAAGGGGCTAAATGCCTTTTAAATGTTGCTAATGTACCAGCCTCAACCACTTCTGCTGGCAGCCGATTCCATGTGCGTACCACCCTCAAGTTTCCTTTTATTCTTTCCTCTCTAACCTTAAACTGATGAGGTCTAGGCTTTGATTCCCCCAACCCTGGGATAAAGATTGAGTGCATTCACCTTATTCATGCCGCTCATGATCTTACACATTAATATAAGATCCCCCCTCAGTCTCCTACACTCTAAAGAAAAAAGTCCAACCTTTCCCTATAACTCTGACCATTGAGTCCTGGCAGCATCCTTGTAAATTTCTTCTGCACTCTTTGCAGATTAGTAACATTCTTCCTATAGCAAGGTGACCAAAACTGAACACAGTACTCCAAGTGCAGCCTCACCAACATCCTGTACAAATGCAACATAACTTCCCAATTTCTATACTCAAAGCCCTGACTGATAAAGGCCAGTGTGCCAAAAGCCGTCTTCACTGCTCTGTCTACCTGTGACTCCACTTTCAGGGAACCATATACCTAAACTCCAAGGTCCCTCTGTTCCGCTATACTCCTTAAGACCCTACCTTTCACCATGAAACTTCTGCCTTGATTTGACTTCCCAAAATGCAAGACCTCACACTTACCTATATTAAACTCAATTTGTCATTTCTCGACCCACTTCCCCAGCTGATCAAGGTCCTGCTGCAATTTCTGATAACCTTCCTCACTGTTCATTATACCACCTATTTTAGTGTCATCTGCAAACTTACTAATCATGCCTGTACATTCTCATCCAGATCCTTGATAGAGATAAAAAAAAAAACAGTAATGGGCCCAGCACCAATCCCTGAGGCAGTCCACTAGTCACAGGCCTCCAGGTGAGAACCATCCTTCCACTATTAGGAGAAAGTGAGGATTGCAGATGCTGGAGATCAGAGTCGAGCCTTCTGATGAAGGGCTTATGCCCACAATGTTGATTCGTCTGCTCCTCGGAGGCTGCCTGACCTGCTGTGCTTTTCCAGCACCACACTCTCGACATCCTTCTAATATTACCCTCTGCTTCCTACCTTGAAGCCAATTGTGTATCCAATTAGCCAGCTCCCCCTGGATTCCATGCAATCTAACTTTCCAGCCTACCATGCAGAAACTTATCAAAGGCCTTACTGTAGACTACGTCTAATGCCTTGCCCTCATCAACTTTACTGGTTACTGCATTAAAGAACTTTGACAAATTTGTGAGGCATAATTTCCTACGCACAAAATCATGCTGACTATTCCTAATTAAACCCTGTCTTTCCAAATGCATATATATCTTAGAGTCTTCTCAAGTAGCTTACCTACCACAATTGAGAATGATGGTGGGCAATTAAACAACTCACTGGTGGAGGAGGCTGCACAACTACCATCATCCTCTGTGATGGAGGAGTCCAGCACATAACTGTAAAAGTCA
Source organism: Chiloscyllium plagiosum (assembly GCF_004010195.1). NCBI lineage: Eukaryota > Metazoa > Chordata > Chondrichthyes > Orectolobiformes > Hemiscylliidae > Chiloscyllium > Chiloscyllium plagiosum. Next base: position 6,335,197 of record NC_057737.1, on the reverse strand, counting down.
AACAGAACCATTTGCAAGCATCTTCAGAGATACTGAGTTGATGATCCATATGAGCTTTCTCATGAGGTTCCCAGCATCATGGATGCCAGAAAGCCAATTCGATTCACTCAATTTATATCAAGCAACTTTATAGTTTATGTAATAAAAAATCCGTAACGGTCTGAATCCAAATTGGCTGAGAGTAATGATTAATGGGTATTTTTTGAGCTGGAGGAAGGTTTGGAGTAACACTTCAAAATCAGGGTAAGTCTAAAGGACTTTAGGAGTGAGATGAGGAGGAATTGTGGAATTCTTTGCCATAGAAAAGGTTGAGGCCAAAACATTGAATGTTTTCAAGAGGGACCTAGATATAGTACTTGGGGCTACAAGGATCAAAGGGTATTAGGGAGAAAGCAGGAACAGGGTACTGGGTTGGAAAATCAGCCATGGTCATATTGAATGTGGACAGGCTGTATAGTGGTTGTAACAAGGTCAGCCAGCTGGATCTCAGAGAATATGAGTTCCCTGATTGGGGCTGTTAATCTGGACCAATCAGGGAGCACTGGCTGACAGATAAAAGGGGGAGTGTCAGAGATATTGCCACTCTAACAGCTGACTCTGAATGAGGCAATACTAGAGTCAAGGACTGTTCATGTGTAAATAAAGAATGACAGGATATTGGCCTATATGGAGTTACTTCAAGCTCATCAGGCTAAATGATCTACCCGTGCTCCTATTTTCTATGCTTCTGTAGTTCCTGCAGCAGTCCCTATTGCTTTTTATAGGGTGCTAGGGTGGCTTAGTAGTTAGCACTGTTGCCTCACAGCGCCAGGGACCCGGGTTCAATTCCAGCCTTGGGTGACTGTCTGTGTGGAGTTTGCACATTCTCCCCATGTCTGATTGGGTTTCCTCTGGGTGCTCTGGTTTCTTTCCACAATCCAAAAATGTGCAGGTTAGGTGAATTGACCATGCTAAATTACCCATATTGTTCAGGGATATCAAGGTTAGGTGCATTAATCAGGGGTAAATGTAGGATAGTAGGGGAATGGGTCTGGATGGGTTACTCTTTGAAGGGTTGGTGTGGACATGTCAGGCCGAAGGGCCTGTTTCCACACTGTAGGGATTCTATGATTCTATTCTGTATGAATGATCTAAATCTTGGCATGTAGGGAACGATTTCAATTTCAGAATTTGCAGTTGACACAAACTTGAGAGAATTATAAATTGGGCAGAGGACAGTGCAGAATTCGAAAAGGACGTAGAGGTTTTGTGGAATGGGCAGATATGCGAAGGTCATTGAAGTTCAGTTTGGAAAAGTGTGAGTGATACATTTGGTACAAAGAAAATGGAGAGATAGTATGTCTGCTTACTGACACCCAAGGAGCCTACGCATTTGGCAGTCATAATTCTCATCAAAACAATAAAGAAAAATAATAAGTAGTGAAAAAAACAATTAATCATAATATTTCAATGAAATAGTATTGTAGATCAGGGAGCTTATGTTGAATATATTATGAAGGTGTTGGTATGTACTGTACCTGTAAGAGAGTTGAAAAGCTAGCAAGGACTGACAAAGCACAGAGTCCTGAACAAAGTAAAACTATAACAATTGATCGAAACAAATAGCTGCAGCTGACATGTCATGAAACAAAAAACAAAATTCAAGTTTGGCCAATCAGTTTAAATTATGCCCCTAAATTCAATCAAATTTGAATTTAGCTGAATGTTTTGGGGTATAAAACTGAACATCTTGAACGGTTAAAAAGAGAACTGTCAAGGACACTAACAAATAGACTGCTAGCTGCAGAGCAGTCTGAAAGGTACCTGTCTATAAGAAGTTTGTGCAGCAGAACATTGAAGCTGACCCAGAGAAAAATCTACAGAGGAAAGGCTACAAAGGAGAATCGACAAAGCTGACTGGCTTTGAAACGTGATTTTTTGTTTGTAAATCTTAGTCAGGGTATTTTATTGAACCAGTATTGTAGAGTGGGAGGTAGAAGATAGTTTAAGAGAAAGTAGTTGTAAATAGTTGTTAGCTTTAATATTCTCTGTTGGGCTTAAAGAATAAAATTGTTAATTTTTACTTTAAATCGTGACCTCTGAGATAATTCTTTGTCTCTCGAAATTTAACCGATTACCATGCGAGGTGAGCTTCTCTGTGCCGGGTTTAAATTAGCAGAGGGGTTTATCTGTGTTGTAGCAATAGGACACTAGTAAGACTTAATCTTGTTACTGCACTTTAGGAAATATGTTTCAGCACTGGAAAAATGAAAAAGAGGTTTAAGAGGATGGTTCCAGGGATGTGAAACTTCAGTTGTGAGGATAAATAGGAGGAGTTGAGCTGTTTTCCTTGGAGAGAAGGCTGATGGAAAATCTGATGCAAATTTTCAAAATCATGAGAAGTCTGGACAGATAGAGAGAAAGTGTTCCCACGTATAAAAGGATTGAGAATCAGAGAGTAGGATTGAGAATCAGAGAGTACAATTTTAAAGTGTTTTGCAAAAGACGCAAATGCAAGGTGAGTGGTTAGGTCCTGGAGTAAACTGCCTGGAATCCTGGTAGAGACAGGTTGAATTGAGGCAATCAGGAGGGCACTTGATTATTTCAATAGAAACAATGTATCGGATTAGGGGAAAAGGCAGGAGATTTACATTTTAGGGAATTCATGTTTCATGATTAATTTAGTGGAGAGTATATTAATTAATGAACCTAATACTGTGTTGTTCTGTATAATCTGTAACCAAAAGTCAAAATAGTGCTGAGAGCCAGTGCAGACTCAGTGGGCAACACAATTTTTTAAGAACTTGAGAGGAAGTGAGGGTGAGTGTACTTGATATCAGGATAACATTTGACCAAGAGTGGCATTAAGGAGCCTAAGAAAAACTGGGTCAGGAAGAATTGGGAGTAATTTTCCATTGGCTGCAGTCATACCCCTAGCACAGTGTTGGTACTTGTCGCTCTTGGAGGTAAAATCATCTCAGCCATGGGATAGCACTGCAGAGGTTCCCAAGAGTCATGTCCTAGGCCCAACTATCTTCAATATTTTTTCCTCAATAATATGTTGGAATAATCATTGATGTTTGCACAATGTTCAGCATCATTCACAGCAGCAACTCCTTAGATGGCACTTTTTAAACTGCAGTTTCTGCTATCCAGAGATTCAGGAAGTAGATACTGTCTGCAGATTTCCCACACAGCATATTGACCTGGAAGTATAACAGTATTCCTTTGTTGTTGTTGGGTCAGAATCTTGGATACTCATCCCTAACATCACTTTGAGTGTACCTACAACATAAAGATTATAGCAATTCAAGAAGGCAGACCATCAGCACCTCCAAGAGCTATTAGGAATGGGCAACGGATTCCATCCTAGTCAGTGACACCTACATTCATGAATGAATTTTAAAAAGTAGCATTGAAAATCTTGCTGAAAAATGAGAGAAACAAATCCTGTGTTGTAGCAAGATCGTTGTTTATCTCATACCCTCGCTTGCTGAAATGTAACTGCATTCAAGACCCACAATTATTTCAATAGAACACAAATTGGGGAAGTCTTCTCACCTCCTCCATCTCTTCTTAAATTCACCAAATTTATAATCATTTAGAATGGCCTAAAATCATAGAGTTAGACCGCACAGTAGAGACCCTTCGGCACATTGAGTCTGCACTGCCTCATCTACACTAATTCCACTTTTCAGCACTTGGCCCATAGCCTTACATGTTATGATATTTCAAGTACTCATCCACGTATTTTTCTAAAGATCGTGAGGTTTCCTATCTCTATGAAACCATTCCCCCCTCCAAGACAGTGCATTCCAGAATCTCTGGGTGAAAACCTTTTCCTCAAATCCTCTCCAAATCTCCTGCCCTTCACTTTAAAGTGATGCCCCCTCATTATTGACCCTTCAACTTAGAGGAAAGCTGCTTCTGATCCACCTATCCATGCCCATCATAATCTTATATATCTCAATCAGATCTCCCTTCAGTCTTCTCTGCTCCAAAGGAAACATCCTGACCCTATTCAGCCTCTTTTCATACCTAAAATGCTCCAGCCCACAACATCATGGTGAATATCCTTCGCACACCCTCTTGCACAATCACATCCTTCCTGTAGTTTGGCAACCAGAACTGCACACAATGCTCCTGTTGTGGCCTAACCAAAGTTTTGTGCAGGTTTCCAGTTTGTTCTTGGTGAGTGTAAGTGAAAAGGACTAGATTGGAAGGTTAATTCTTTGATCACTTACTTAGCAGGGGAGTGGTTGTGACCAAGAAGGTGAAAGATGTTCTTTGATCTGCTCTAAACTTGCGGATTTTCCGGTACAGAGAGGTGTTTGCAGGCAGACACGTTGCAAGGTCCTGGATCATGTGCTGAGGAAAGCACTAAAGCTGGTGCATGTACCACAAAGGCCATCTATGATGGTGCCGTCAAAGTACACTGAGGGCTAGAAACCATACAAAACTTCTCAGGCTATATGTTTGACGTAAAATTAAGTCTGTAAGTGTAATCTGTAAGGTTATTGATTCAGAGTGCCACATACTAAGGAAAAAAAAGAGATTGGTTTTGCACTTTCAGGAATGTTAAAGTTTAACTTCCATACAGTTTATCTGTACAACTTTTATGAATAAAGCATATTTTAAAAAACACACTCTTTGATTTCATCCATGAGAATGACATTAATTTCTTAAACTTTTCTTTGCAGTGTTGATCAGACAGCAGAAATTGGAAAAGTCACAGACTTTCACCTGAATCAGCCAGGAACATCAGAAGGACCACTGCATAAAAATGAGATGTAAGCAGATATAGATCCCTAGAGTGTAGTTTATCAAATTAAATGCCAATGTGAAGGATTAATCCAGCTATCTACTAGCTGTATAGCTGAGTTAGCAGAATGGCTCCCATCTAATTTCATACCCTCCCACCAATGAAATGCTGGCTTCCTTGAGAGCATCTGGAATCTTCACATCATTATAGTTTGTCTGATGTAACTGATTCTTTTGTAAATAATTGTTAGACATGCCTCATATTAGAATAAATTTGTTAGTGAAATAATATTCCTATTATTAGAATGCTTGCAGATTTTTAATTGTTTTATTTTGTTCTCTTTATAATTTTTGTTTTGGAGCTTTGAACTGAGAGCTTTGGACTGTGAGCAGCAGCTTGTTTTTGTTTTTGAGGCCAGGCCAGCAAGTTAATTGTAGATTGATTCTTGTTAAAAAGTGCTTCAACTTTAATACACTCTGGAGAGGCCTTGTGCAAAAAAGCAGCTGGCAGATGTTGCATGTTAACTGGTGCCTCATGGTGGGATAGTAAGCCTGGCAGTGAGAGGCCAGAGTTTGAACTGGTTTTTGAACTGTGTTTGGGTCAGAAGGATCATGCTTCTGAAACCTACAGAACAGAGATATGGTCGCTTAAGTAAGTTGGCCAGTTTAATCTCATTTATTTTTCCCTTTTGATTTATCCCTTAACTGCATCTGTGTATCTTTGTGTGGAAGTGGGAGCTAGAATTGATAAAAAAAAAAGGGTTGAAGTCATTTACATTAATTGGTTTACCTTGTAGTTTAACTTTGCTCTGCTAACGCTACTGTATTATTAATAGATAGTTAATTCTTTTGTTTATAGTAGAAATCTGGTATTGGTTATTCACAAAATCTGATACTGGTTATTAATATAGTCTGGTTAGGAACCATTGAAGTCAGTTTTGAAAATCATTGAACATTTTAACTTTGTTGTGTTGCAATACAGAGGTAGAGAGGTTGATTTGCTTCGGCTCTCTGTCTTATAACACTATTAACTGCTAATACAAATATTGAAAATGTAATGAACTAAAGGAGACTCATTAAGTAAGATCATGAATGATCTTCTATCTTGACTCCATTTTTCCACCTTATTCGCAAATCCTTTGATTCTTGTAATGGTTGTCTGCATCCATATCCTTTCACTTAAATGAACAAAGTTTGCATCATAGAGTCATAGAGATATACACACGGGAACAGACTCTCGGGTCCAACTTGTCCATGCTGACCAGATTTCCTAAATTAATATAGTCCCACCTTGCCAGCACTTGACCCATATCTCTCTAAATCCTTTCTATTCATATACCCATCCAGATGCCTTTTAAGTGTTGTAATTGTGCCAGCATCCACCACTTCCTCTGGCAGCTCATTCCATACACACACTACCTTTTGCGTGAAAAGATTGCCTCTAAGGTCCTTTTTAAGTCTTTCCCCTCTCACCTTAAATTTATGCCCTCTAGCTCTGGACTCCCCCCACCCCAGGGAAAAGACCTTGACTATTTATCCTATCCATGCACCTCATGATTTTATAAACCTCTATAAGGTCACCCCTCAGCCTCCAATGCTCCAGGGAAAACAGCTCCAGCCTATTCAGCTTCTCCCTATAATGTCTTCGATTTATCACTGGCATTTTCTTCCCGATGGTAAAACATTGATTGCTTGTTATATAAATGTTTATGTATGTTCAACACACTGTGTAACATGGTCACTTCTTTTTTTTTTAAATTCACTCATGAGATGTAGATATTGCTGGCTGGCCAGCATTTATTGCCAGTCCCTAGTTGCCCTTGAGAAGATTATGGTCAGTTGTCTTTTTGAACCACTGCAGTCCACATGATGTAGGTTGACCCACAATGCCATTAGGGGGCAAATACCACAATTTTGACCCAGCAACAGTGAAAGAATGGCAATATATTTGCAGGTCAGAATGGTGATTGGCTTGGATGGGAACTGGCAGGTGGTGATGTTTCATCTGTCTGCTGTCCTTATCCTCCTGGATGAATATGTTTGTAGGTTTGGAAGGAGCTGTCAAAGGATCTTTAGTGAATTTCTGCAGCGCAATTATAGATAGTACACACTGCAGCAACTGAGCATCGGTTATGGAGAAAGTGGATGCAAATGGACGTGGTGCCAATCAAGCAGGTTGCTTTATCCTGGATGGTGTCAAGCTTCTTCAGTGTTGGTGGAGCTGCACCCATCCAGGCAAATGGAGAGTATTCCATCCTGACTTGTGCTTTGTAGATGATGGACAGGCTTGGGGAGTCAGGAGGTGAGTTACTTGTTGCAGGATCCTCTGACATGCTCTTGTAGCCATTGTGTTTACGTGATGAGTTCAGTTGAGTTTCCGGTCAGTGGTAACCCCCAGGATATTGATAGTTGGGAATTCAATGACGGTAACAGCATGGGATATCATGGGGCAGTGGTTAAATTGTCTCGTATTGGAGATGGTCATAGCCTGGTATGTGTGTGGCACGAATGTTATTTGCCACTTGTCAGCCCAAACCTGGATATTGTCCAGATCTTCTTGCATTTGTGAACAGACTGCTTCAGTACCTGAGGAGTCATGAATGGTGCTGAACATTGTGGCATAATCATTGAGTTGAAAGTACGTCCGAGGTGTTGTAAAGCTCGTAATGTACCACTGTTCACCAAATATCTGACAAAAGTGAAGGAATCTGTTTTCAACATTCAGCATTCCATCTTACTGACTCATGCTTATGATTAGGTCGTGGCAGCTAATTCATATGATGGTCAATAAGCTATGGCACTTACCTTTGTCTGTTGTTTGTTCTGTTGAAATAAAAGCTGCTGTTTAATCAGTACAAAACCTGTTAGTCTTATTGCGAACTGTGTCTGTCACTGGTTTCTATTTTCTGAAGTCAAGTATGCTTTGGAAGGTTCCAAAGGACCACCTCATGTGCTTAGGAGAATTGTAATTGCTTTTCATTCTAGAAATCTCTAGCTCAATTTGGAACTGTGTCCTTAGCTGTTTTGTGTCATCTTATCAGTTGGTCAGAAACTATCTGAACTACAAGGGTAATTAGAGGCTCCATGGTAATGGATAGCCATGTAGAATGTAAATGATTGTTTCATTGGCAAGTTTTATGTTAGCACAGCAGGAGCATCTTTGTTACTATTGACACAAAATAAGAATGATCACGTATATAATTACAGTAAACCCCTGCTGTCTGTGATAATGTACCTTTTAGAATGTGTTTCAGTAGTGTAGTGTAAGACTGTATTAAATAAAACAGATTACTGCAAAGGGGTGCTTGATAATTCCTCAGCAACATAATGATGTGAGGACAGATTACAGAGAAAGGTGCAACTTTCAATCAATCAATCCTTGCTGAAAGAAGCAACTTGATTTATCTGGTGTAGAATCCACACCTTTGTACTTTTCTGGATTGCGGTGAGAATGTAGATTGTTTTTTCAATTAGGACCAGTTCTGTGGGCCAGGAGCCATCAGCAAGACAACAAAATGTTGACGGCTGGACAGGTGCACAGCTTGTGTGTAAATAATATGAGACCAGACTGCAACAGACAGCTTCTCTCTTTTCCTCTCTCTGCAGTGAAGTAACCAAAAACTGAAAGATAGCTAGCTATTCTCTCCCATATTTGCTACAAGCTCTTGACTCTAACTAGTGACTGAGAAACTGAACAATTAATGAGTCAACTCACTATGTCTCCAGCAAAGAACTGAAAGGATGTAGGAATAAGGATATCAGTGATTAGAAGAACCTGGACGAATCAAAAGGGACATCTCATCAAATCCTGTGGACTAGTGCTATTGAACTATGTTTCCCCAATATTCTCGCCTTCACCTGTGATATTTCTGTTTGTTTCTTTCTTTCTTTGTCTGTGTCTGTCTACAAATGTGTCAAGGAGTATTCCTGTGGTGAGAATTGATTTATTTATAATAAGTAGTAGTTTCTTGTCAAGTGGTCAATGTTTTCAGTTAACCTGTGTCCATCTGGCAGGTGAACTTTGTGTTATAACCCAGTGAGTAGTGGGGCTCAAGTATCCATGTTGTTTCCTAATGATGTCAGATGTCACAGCCAACAAAATACTTATGAAGTTGTAATTATTGTAGTGTTGGAAATTCAGTACGTAATTTTTAGACCGCAAGGCAAAACATCCCGAGGTGATTCTTAGTTTATAAGAAGTTACCAATATGGATGGACATATTCAGGGAGATATCATCACATGACCTACCACATTCAGCTATCCCTCCTCATACTCTTACCATTGGTCACTCTCTTTTGCTACAGAGCCCCTCCTTATCAAGGCTTTTCTCTGTGTCCTAATTGACATTTTAAAATCTGGTAATACCCACAGCAGTGATCAACATTCTTGTAGCCGTGAATCTTGAGTGATGGTTCAGCCCCTCTCACAGCCATGTTAAAAGCAGAAGATCCCAGGGCTGCCCTACTCTTCTAGGCTCATGCTGTCCATTCATTTCAGCTGTATCCTGCTCCTGCCTTGCATTTTGCCAGGAATGAGTGACCTTTCGGCAAAAACTAACCCTGTGGTGCTTCTCACCTGCACATCTTCTATCTGGATGATAACCCTAAAGAAGGAAAAGTATAACGCCAATTCACATAAGCAGGGTATTGAGACAGATGACTAAAAACCTTGTAAAAATGTAGAGTTCAAGAATCATTTTGAGGGTGGAAAGTAAAGTAGAGACAGTGAATTCCAAAGATTAGGGCCTAGATAGCTAAAGGTTCAGCTTTCAGTGGTGCAGCAATTATATTCTGGAATACTGAAGAGGCGAGGTGAGGCTAAGATGACCTTATTTATTACATTGGGTTTTGAAGCTGGAGAAGGTTACAAACAGCAATGAGATAAATTACCAGGTAATTTCTCATACTCATATTAATTGTGGGAAAAAAGTCAGCAAGGACTTTGAGTCTACTTGCTTATCTTCATAAAGTACTGTGGAACTTTTACGTTTGCTTAAGGGGTCAGCTGTGGTTTAACATTTCACCTGAAAGGCAGCAATTCTACAGAGATTATGTGCTCAGATCTTAGAAGTGTGAACCAGAAACAAGAGTGCCATTGAACTACATGACTGACAATAATTAAAGAAATATCAGTTATGAAAAGCTCCAGTTGTGTATGCCACAATCATCCAACCTACATTTACTGCTTCCACTACTCACTGAAATAGGAAACTTGCCTCACGGTACATAAACTCACCAGTGAAGTGTCAGTGAAAATGTCAACACTTTTTATTGTAATCTCCTGATGCTGAATGCCTTGGAATTTTACAGCATGAAATGAGGTTGATTAGCCCATAATGTCCACAGTGGTTACCAAGCATCTACCTACTCTAATCCCATTTTCCAGCAATAGTATTTCAGGTGCTCATTTCCGTGCTTCTTAAATGTTGGTTTGGTTCCTGCCCTTTTAGGCAGTGAGTTCCAGATACCTACCATTCTCTGGGTGAAAAAGTTCCATCTTAAATCCCTCTAAATCTCCTAAGTCTTATCCTAAATCTATTCCCCTGTTTATTGACCTCTGTACTAAGAGGTAATGTTTCTACCATGTCAATGCCCTCATAATTTCATATACTCAATCATGTTCCCCCTCAGCCTTCTTTGGTCTAGGGAAAATAGACCCAACCTATCTAACCTCCCTTCATAGCTGAAATGCATCATCCCAGTGAATCTCCTCTGCACCATCACTTGGGCAAGCATATCTTTCCCATAGTGTGGCTGCCAGAACTGCAAACTCCAGCTGCGGCTTAACATCTTCAGTTTCATTATAATCTCCATGCTGTTATATTCCAATGCCTTGACTAAGAAAGACAAGTATTCAATATACCCTCTTAACTTCCTTATCTATTTGTCCTGTTGCCTTCATAGATCTGCATACCAAGGTCCCTCTGATCCTCTTTACTTCCTAGGATCTTGCCATTCATTGCCTTGTTAATCCTCTTAATATACATCTCCTCACACTTTTCTGGATTACATTCTATTTGCCACTTCTGTCCATCTGAATGGGCTGCGGAATGGCAGACGGAGTTTAATTTAGATAAATGCGAGGTGCTGCATTTTGGGAAAGCAAATCTTAGCAGGTTTTATACACTTAATGGTAAGGTCCCAGGGAGTGTTGCTCAACAAAGAGACAGGTTCCTTGAAAGTAGAGTCGCAGGTAGATAGGATAATGAAGAAGACGTTTAGTATGCTTTCCTTTATTGGTCAGAGCATTGAGTATAGGATTTTGGAGGTCATGTTGCAGCTGTACAGGATGTTGGTTAGACCACTTTTGGAATATTGTGTGCAATTCTAGTCTCCTTCCTAATGGAAGGATTTTGCAAAAGATTTACAAGGATGTTCCCAGGGTTGGAGGATTTGAGCTATAGGGAGAGGTTAAATAGGCTGGGGCTGTTTTCCCTGGAGCGTTGGGAGGTTGAGACGTTATCTCTTAGAAGTTTATAAAATTATGAGGGGCATGGATAGGATAAATAGACAAAGCCTTTTCCCTGGAGCGGGGGAGTTCAGAAATAGAGGGCATAGGTTTAGGGTGAGCGAGGAAAAGTTTAAAAGCGACCTTAAGGGGAACTTTTTCATGCAGTGGGTGTTGTGCGTATGAAATGAGCTGCCAGAGGAAGTGGTGGAGGCTGACAAAGTGGTGTGGGCCAAGTGGTGGCAAATGGGAAAAGATTAGGTTGGGATATCTGAATGGCATGGACAAGTTGGACCGAAGGGTCTGTTTCCATGCTGTACATCTCTATGACTCTATGACAAGCCCATCTGTATCATCCTGTAGTCTAAGGCTTTTATCGCTATTTACCATATTGCCAATGTTCATGTCATCTGTAGATTTAACTGATCAAACCTCCTACATTTATATCCAGATCATCAATGAATACTGCAAAAAAAAAGTCCTGCACAGAACCCTTTGGAACCCCTCGACACAGGCATCCATTCGCAAAAACAGACCATCAATCATCACCCTCTGCCGCCTGTCATGAACCCAATTTTGGATCTAATTTGCCAAATTGCCCTGGACCCTATGGGATCTTGCCTTTCTGACCAGTCTCCCGTGCAATGTCTTGTCAGAAGCCTTAATGAAGTCCATGCAGACTACATTAACACCTCTGCCCTCATGTACTCTAGTCACCTCATCAAAAAAACACTTAAACGTTTTAGACATACATTCCCCTGAGAAAACAATGCTGACTATTCTTGATTGATCCTTGCCTCTCCAAGTGTTGATTAATTTTGTTCCTCAGAATTTTTTCCACAAGTTTCTTACCACTATTGTTACACTCAATGGTCGAGGGTTCCCTGGTTTAAATTCTACCACCATTCTTGAATAATGGTACCATATTGGATATGCCCTCAGTTTCCTGGCCTCTGAAATTGATATCAGAGCCTCTGCAGTCTTATCCCTTGCTTCCCAAACCAGCTTAGGATGCATTTCATCTGGGCTAGGAATTTATCTGTTTTAACTGTGCAAAACCCACAAATACCTCCTCTAATCAATTGTAAGTCGTTAAAGTGTTCATTTGTTCATGACTACTTCTGTACACTTTAAATGTTCCTCTTTTACATGTTTCCTTCCCTTCCCCTTACCCTAGATCATTTTCTGATATCCAGGACCTTTCCTGTATTCCAAGCGATGAACAGTTCACCAACCATCTGCTGCTATCCAAAACGCCATTATCGACAAGTGCTCCTTTCAGTAACAGTACACCATATTCAAACAGTACAGGTATGTGGCAGGTGCAAGGAGTTATAAAAAGAAATAAATGACTATCTATTTAAATTTATAGAAAATTTGCCTCAGGGGACCCCAGTATGTTCATATATTATACACTGTGCAGAGAGGAAATTGAGGAGAGACATGATTGAAATGTATAAAATTATGAGGGACATAGACAGCAAGAAACTTTTCCCCTTTGTGGGGGGAATCAGTAACCAGGGGCAATACATTTAAGGTGAAGGGCAGGAGACTTAGGAGGGATGTGAGGAATCTGGAACTCACTGCCTTAAGGGCATTAGAGACAGAAACCCTCGTAGCATTTAAGAAGTGTTTTAGATGTACACTTGTGATGCCAAAGCATAGAAAGCTATGCGCCAAGTGCTAGAAAATGGGATGAAAATAGTTAACTCCTTGTTTTTGACCATTGCAGACTTGATGGACTGAAGGGCCTTTTCCACACTGTGGACGTCTATGGGTCTGAGGATAGCAGGAATCAATATCAATATGTCTGCCTACCCACTTTGCGTGGCTGGGATGTGGCTAATGGAATTGAACCACATTGCTGTGTGATATAAAGAAAAAGATATTATTAAAACGATGGAAGTTTATTTTTGATTACAGTATAGATGTGGTGCTGCCAGATTCATCATTTACGCATTCCATAACTTTGTAAAATATCCCTCTGGTAAAAGGATGCTAGTATACATGCATGTGGCACCAAATGGATCAGGAAGAAGTATAAGGACCCTTCTCTGTATAGTTAATGGGTCCATTAAGAAACAATAGCTGTATATTATGCTGAAGAAAGTACTCAATACGAAAATGATCAAGTGCATTGATGGCATGAAGTATATGTTTGTCATAACGTATATTTCATACTCAGTATAGGAAAAGTATTGTCACTTAAGCATTACTGGAATAATAGCATAGTTGTCCCTGTTGACGTTTGTTCTTCAATCAACATACTAAAATCAATGAACTGCTCAATTATCTCGCTGATGTTTGTGGAACCTTGCTGTGTGTAAATCAAGTGTTGCATTTCCTACAATGCAACAGTAACTACGCTTTAAAAGTATTTGATTGCTATATGTTAAAAGCCTGAGTTCATGAAAAGTGCAAACATTTTATTCTTTTAAATGTTTTATCAGATCTTTAAGTGATTCCTACAAGTGTTTTAGGGATGGTTAGGTAAAATTATTTAAGTACTTGTTTTAAATGTATAAAATCTAATCAAGAAAAGAATGTTTTCGCAGGTCATTCGCAGCATCCTACTGAATATGAACCAATGCCAGTACTTAATAAGATTTTAGAGACTTCTCTATGGCCCAGTCCAGAGTCAAGTGCAATATCCCCTGGGACATTTGCTACAGCTTGCGATGAGACTGACAAAATACAATCCCCAACCACTGTGCCTGAAACTCAGCCCACAACAAGAAAAGCAGTTGGATCTGTGAGTATATTTGTTTCTTTCATCAATATCTATATTTCCTTTCTTTTCTCTTCCTTTACAGATTAAACCAGCTCTCCCCTCTCCTATTCTCCCTTTCCGTACACTTAGATAAGCTGCTTGCAGACTTTTAGAGCAGAAGCTCCTGTGTTTCCTCCTACATAGCCCCCTCTTCACCTTTGGAAAGTATTCGGTTTTTTCCTCTGCTTTTGTGAGATGGGTAACTCAATGGAGTTGGTATTAAGCCACTGTCTTTCCACCTCATTTAGCTGTGTGCTGTGGCAACACATTGCTTGAATATCTTTATACTTTATGACATATATATATCCAGACTAAGGTTGCATATTATTCTTTTACATATTAAATTAAATGCTATGTTATAAAACAACCTACAAGGGATGTAATCAAAATGAAGGGTGGTGTTAATATTCTAAATTTACCAAGCTCAATGTTGAACCCTAAAGATTGTAAATTACCTGACCAGAAAATGAGATTTCTGCTTGCATTGAGTCTCACTGGAACACTGCAGCAGACCTATGATAGAGATGTTAGCATGGGAACAAGATAGTGTACTGAAATGTCAAGCTATAGGAGGTTGGAGTCATTCTTACAGAGTGGAGATATTCTACAGAATTATCATACAGTATGCATTTTGTCTCACCAGTATACAGGAGACCACATTTGAGAAATGAATACAAATAAACTAGAAGTAAACTTTATCTGGAAGATGTCTTTGAAACCTTGGGCAGTGAAGAGGAAGTAGCTAAAAGTGCAAGTGTCACACCTACTGTGATTGTAATCAAAGGTGCCATGGAGGGGAGATGTGTGTGCGAGGAGGTGTTAAGAGTGATGGGGGGGGGAGGAAATCCAAGGTGGTGGCAATCTGGGCAGATCTGCCTTGCTGAGCTCTGCACCACAGCCCAGCAGTAATGATAATTTTACCCCCTCACCTTACCTTTTTTTGGAGAAAATTGATGTTAAATGGTTGTGAAACCATTTAAATCCATTTGCAGTGGAGCCTCAATTGTCCGAGCGAGACCGGTGGGGAGTATTTTGTTTGGATGATTGATCATACAGGTGACCGGAACTAAACGGTAATCTGTGAGTGCCAGTTGTCCGAGAATTTCTCGATTATCTGGCAATGCACACCATAATGCCACTTAGCCAACAGCTGATCTATTGGAAACAGAGTGCTGGTTATTGAACATCTCTCGGTTATCTGGTAATGCACCCCATAATGCCATTTAACTGATAACTGAATGCTGGGTTGCCTGGTGATGTTTTGGGGAGGCCTTGAGATCTTGTTCGGATGGTCCAGGATTTGGATGGTTGATGTTCGGATAGTTGAGGTTCTACCATAAATTCTTTTTGAGTGAGCGAGGATGACGAAAGGAAAGCATATAGCCAAGCTCCAACACATGCAGATGCAGCTGCAGTTCCCTCAGCAGCCAAGAAAGAGTTACTTGCACAGCAGAATGTCACTGAAGAACTTGTGGTGATCCAAGGGATGATCAAGGAGTTGATGGAAGACAATCAATCATACTCAGCTGGAGCTGATTTTGGTCATGCTACAAAAGTATGAGAAGGAGTTGGAAGGGCTTGGGAAGAGAGTTGAAGAGGTTGAATCGTGGACTGTGGCGTCAGAGACTGAGGTCGAGTCCTCAGCGGATCCAGGATCCAGGCCCTTGAAAACAGGTCCAGGCTTTGACTGAACAGTTTGATGATCTAGAAAATCAAGGGAGGAGGAACAATATCTGGGTGGTTGGGCTGCCGGAGAGAGTGGAAGATGGGCAGCTGGCAAGCTTTTTTGAAGACTGGCTACCACAGTTTCTTGGCTGGGATGCTGAGGCAGACCAGGTGAAGATTGATCGAGCTCACCAGGTTCCAGTGCGCAGATCCAGTTTGGATCAGTACCCTGCCAGGTTCTGGTACGATTTCAAAGCTACAGGGACAAGCAGAGAGTGCTGGAATCTTCTAGAAGGATGGGGAAAGATCCACAGGCCCTGACTTATCAGGAAACTAAAATAGTGTTTTTACAGGACTTCTCTGCAGCTGTGATCCGTAAAAGGAAATTGCTTGAGCTCAAGAGAAAATTAAGGGACCTTGATATTCAATATTCGATGAGATACCCAGTGTTGCTTCGTAGTATTCACAAGGAGACGGCGAAGTCGTTGACTCCTCAGAACAAGTGAAAAATTTCTTGGACGCTTTAAAATAATTTGGTTGGATTTATAGACACATGGACAATAATCTTTGTTTTTTTCTCTCTTGCAGTGTTTCTTGTACTATTACCCTTTTCTTAAAGAAGCTGCTGTTGGTGTGCTTTCTTTTCTCCGATTAGGATTGGTGTTGATACATAGTTGGGGGTGGGTTGAGTGCTCATTATTTTGTTTGTTTCCTTTGATTGTTTGGGTCTGGGGGTGCGGCTCGAGCTGGAAAGGGGAATGGGGATGTGTGTGGGAGTTGTGAGCACCCTCTATGGGCAGGGGTAGAGTCCCCATTAAGTGCCTTTTGTGTTTTGTAGTTAGTTTAGTTTTTTGGTTTTTCGTAGATTGACTCCACGAGTCTTTTTTGCATATGTTCAGCATACTGTACGTCAAATTCTTCCTTTTGGTAGGTCAAAGGTAGTTGTAAATGATCATCGAGGAGAAAGTGAGGTCTGCAGATGCTGGAGATCAAAGTTGAAACTTTATTGCTGGAACAGCACAGCAGGTCAGGCAGCATCCAGGGAACAGGAGAAGGGCCTGTGAAGAAGGGCCTGTGCCCTTCTTTCCTGAAGAAGGGCCTGTGCCCGAAACGTCGAATCTCCTGTTCCCTGGATGCTGCCTGACCTGCTGTGCTGTTCCAGCAATAAAGTTTCAACTTGTAAATGATCATGGCTAGCAGTGTTCTTAAATGGAGCACCTGGAATATTAGAGGCATCCATTTTGCCAATTAAAAGGAAAAAGGTGCTGACGAGTCTCAAAAAGGAGAGGCCCTGTTGCAGGAGACTCACCTTAATGACAAGGACCACTTGAAGTTACACATGGCGAGTTTGATAGGGTGTTTTTCTTGTCCTTTAACACTAAGAGCAGGAGGCCGGCCTTACTTGTCCAGAGGAATCTTCCATTTAATTTAATAGATTGTGTTCAGGATGAATATGGTCGGTTTGTTATCCTTCAGGCCCTAATATATGGCAAGGAATTTGGTATTTTGAATGTCTATTGTCCTTTGGCCCTATCCCATAAGTTTTTGACTGATGTACTGTCTAAGCTGATGGTCTTTGTGTTGCAGCATATTATTATTGGGGGGGACTTTAATTGCTTTCCTGTGCTGGAACGAATGCCCAAACACTCCCCCAAAGCTTTCTCCACAATCTAAACATTTGGGTGATCTATGTGTGGAACTGGGGTTGGTAGGCATTTGGAGACGTCTCCATCCTGCGGGCAGGGACTTTATGTTCTTTTCCAATTCTTATAAGTGCCATACAAGAGTTGATTTTTTTTCCTAACCCTCTTTCTTCTAGATTCAGTGGTATCTTGTTCAGTTGGGAATATTGCCACCTCTGGTCATGCAGCATCAGAGTGGTCGAGATTAAGGGTAATGCAATGAGCTCATGGTACTGGTGAATGGATCCTTTCATCCTCAAGGGCAGCAAAAGTGTACTTTTCAAGGGAATTTGAATCATTTTTGGCCACTAACTTCGGTCCAGCCAGTAATCTGTCCATTTTTTGGGAGGCTGCTAAGGCCTATGCTAGAGGGATAATTATCTCATACCGGCCAGTCAGAAGCGACAGAAGGGAGAGCAGCAGCGTCAGCTCGAGCACGACTGAAGGCAGCTGAGATGGCATATTACAGTACATCATCAGTGACTAAGCTGCAGCAGATCACAGCCCTTTGATCTGCCTTAAACTCCATGATATTATATACAGCCAGGAAGGAACTTTCCTTTGTGAAGCAAAGGTTGTTTGAGCATGGTGATAGGCCGGGTAAATATTTAGCATATCTGGTTAGGAAGAAGAATGCCTCCCAATCTATTGCTTCTAAGAGGGAAGGGAATAGGACTCTTACTTGTAATGATAAAAAGATCAATGTGGCGTTTGGGAGGTTCTATTCTGAACTGTACCAGTCTGAATGTTGTGAGGATAGATGGGTTAAAATGGAGTCCTTTTTTAGGAACTTGGATCTTCCTGGGGTGCTCCATTAACAGCACAAGAGATACAGGAGGTGGTGAGGCAACTCCAAAGTGGAAATGTGCCCAGCCCTGATGGTCTTCCCAGTGAGGTTTATAAAGAATTTATAAACATACTGTCAGGGCCGATGCTAGAAATGTATAACTATTCATATAGTTGTGATTACCTCCCACCATTCTTGAGAGAGGCTAATATCTCTCTTATCCTCAAGAAAGGGAAGTCCCCGGAGGACTATGCTTGTTATAGACCTATCTTGCTCTTAAATTCTGATTTTAAAATTTTGTCTTCGACTTTGGCATTGAGATTGGAAGGGGTGTTGCCGACTGTTGTTAAAGATCAGATGGGCTTTATAAAGGGTAGCAGATCCTCTAATAATGTTACAAGGTTGCTTAACATGATTCAAGTGTGCCAGCAGCGATCGGTTCAAGGTTTGGTGGTCTCTTTGGAAGCAGAGAAGGCATTTGATCGAGTGGAATAGCTGTATCTTTTTTATACCCTGGAGTGGTTTGGCCTGGGTGGAGTGTTTATTAGATGGGTTAAGGGTCCTTTACAGTAATCCTCTGGCAGTTCTCGCCAATGGTATAAAGTCTGACAATTTTAACATTGGTAGAGGCAGTTGGTAGGCTTTTCACATTGGTGAAACTTTGATCAGTTATTCAAGGCTAATTTTGTTCATTTGTTTGGCAAGATTAAACAAGACCTTCAAAGATGGGGGGGCCCTTCCAATATCATGGTTGGGTCAAGCCGCTCTTATCAAAATGAATGTTCTTCCTTGCTTATTTTATCCTTTGGGGATACTCCCTTTGCTCTTGCCTCGGCAAATGTTTCAATAATTGAATGGCTTGTTTAGTTCTTTTATTTGATGCTATAAGTGGCCCTTATTAAGCCTGTGAAACTGCAATTGCCCCAGGGATTGGGGGGAGTAGATCTCGACATTAGAAGATATCAACTGAATTCCCTCCTCTCTTTTGTAAGTGACTGGGCCTGTGGAGACTCAGCATTGACATGGTTGGACATTTAAGGCCTCCCAGACGAAGTATACTCTTATCAACCTGTTGTTTTTAGACAAAATGAGGACAGTTGCAGAACATTGCCGTAATCCAATAGTTACTAACACTGTCAAAGCATGGAGGGCAATGAGGCAGATGGAGGGTAATATGTCTGAAACATTTTTTTCTTACTCTCATAGTTGGCGTGCCGGGTGTCTGGCCAGGACAATGGATCTTGAGTTTAAAGTTTTGTTGGATAGGGGAGTCTCTTGTTTGGGTGATCTCTTTGTGAAATGTTGATGTAACTTGATCCAATAACTTGGAAATATGGATTGTCAGGGTGAACAGTCGCAGAAGATTGAAGGCAGAAGTGCAGGAAATGGATCTGACAGGGAGGGAGGAATCCTTAGATGAAGAAAAAGGAGAACATGTTAGCAGCACCCGTTTGAAAATTGGCATCATTTGAACAAATATGACTGAGTTGGAAAAACTGAGACAATGGAATGATGTCCTGGTTGGAACAGGATGTGAGAAAGTGTAGTCAAGGTAATGGTTGAAGTTGGTGGATTTGTAATAGAAGTTGGTGAACAGCCTAGAGAGAGTCAAGGGAGGGAAGGGAAGAGTCAGAGATGGAGCAGGTGAAGGTGACAAAAGTTTAGAACTTAGGAGCAAAATTAATCAATTTTTTTCCAATTCCAGATGAGGACAGGAAGCAGCATTCATATTGTGAGTCATGTAATGGAGAAAGAGTTGTGGGAGGGACACCGAATTGGACTGGAGCAAGGAATGTTCTACGTTCCCCACAACCTCACAAAAAGACATACATAATTGAAACCCATGTGGGTACCTATAGCCACACCTTTGCCTCAGAAAATGAGAGATAAGTTAAACGTTCAAAGTGAGAATGAGCTTAGCCAGATGAAGGAGCATTGTGGTGGATAGGGACTGGTCACTCGCTTTTCGAAGAAGATGTGGATAGCCCTCAGAACATCCTGACAGTGGATAGACAGTAGAAGGATTGCACATCATGGTGAAGGGGAGGTGACTTGGACCAGAAAATTGTCATAAAACATCAGTGGAATCACGATATGAGTGTGAAGAGACCAAACAAGGGTGATGATAGGAAGAAATCTGTTCAGTGGGGCTGCCAGGGCAGTCCTGTTGTGGATTTTGGTAAGAAGGTAGAGACAAGCTGTATGGAGTCAATGCCTTTGAAGTTGGAGGCTGTGGAGGAAAGATCTCCATAGGAGATGAGGTCAGTGATGGTCCTGGAAATAACTGATTGATGTTAATTGGTGGAGGACATGTCTTGAGAGTTGGTGCTTAACCACTGTAGAGATCAGCATGCCAGATGACAACAGCACCACACTTATCAGCTGGTTTGATAATAAAGTCAGGGTTACACATGAGAGAACAGAGCACAACAAGTTCAGAGGGAGATAGATGAGAATAGGTGAGGGGAGTAGAGAAATTACAGCAGCTAATGACACATAATCAGGATGATGAGTTGTGTTGACAATTTTGGTTCTCTTATATTTGCTAAAAGCCACATATATCGAAAAGCAAGGACTTGTCTTGTGCAGGTAAAAACATTTTTTGTATTAAACAAAAGCACAAGAGTGATAGTTCCCTGACACATGTGCCACTGCATTGCCTCAACCAGCCAGAGTCAACTTGCAACATGTATCAGTTCCATTTTCTTATGAAGTGTAAATTGTTGCGTTCCCTTTGTAGTTTATGAAGATTCTGTTGGGTGCAAGCTTTGACAGCATGTCTCTTTTTTCAGCAGCACTCAATATAAGAGAATATTTGTCATTAAATGTTATGAGGGGGCCGAGGAGCCTGTACTGTGCTGTACTGTTCTATGTTCTATGCTCTATAACATTTGCACATGTTTTTCATGATATTATGTAGAAGGTCAGCTTGAGTTCATAAAATGTTTAGATGTCGGCAGTAGAAGATTTGAGGGAAATAAACGAGCTAGAGTCAGACATGGTGCATTGAGTTGTAAACTCAGTACAATGTGAACACAAAGAGGCACATATATTTCTAGGATGGGCGTTAATGTGCTTTAGCAAGAACAGAGAAGAAAGTTCAGATGGGCAATGGGTATAGTAGCATTGATTATAGAGACAAAGAAATACAGAGAAGCTTTTAAAGACGAATGAGAGAAATTCTGGTCTGGAGATGAGAGTAAAGGCCTAACATTTTTGTAACCAACAGCTTGTGGTATTATTCCATGTATTATTCAAGGTATATTTCAGTAACCATCGGTTTATTAATCAATATTAATATAGAAATGACACCTTTAAATAGGAGTCCCCTAATCATCCCATTATTTAGAACCATCTGAAGGATTGAGAGACTAAAATCTAGTTAAAGGAAGCAATAATGGCAGTAGCTAAAGGAACAAATCCAAATTTGCCACACATTGCCAACCTTTTCACTTTGTTTTCAGCTTTAATTATTGTGATATTTTACTGAATGATTCTGTTATATTGTGGTGAAACCTGCCTTAAAAGATTTTCATGAATGACTAGCTAACTCAAGTCCCAATCTGTACTTGAGATCACAGTTGATTTAGAAGCTGAGGAGTCATGTAAAGACTGCTGCAAATACTAAAAACTTCAGTACTTCCCTACAATGTGTCCCTTTGCCCTAATGTCTCATTTGTTTCAGTAATAATTGTTGCCATATTCAGATGAAGTGGTTTGAGATGCTTTCCCATGTGATCAACAATGTAAATACAAGATGTTTGTTATTGGATGGTTTTATTATATTTGGACAATCCTTAGGCATTACATTGTCTGTTAATCTTTTCACAGTATATTTTTTTGAAATATATTGAAATTCTATTGAAATTCAAAGTTCTTCTAATTTCAGGTGACTACAACTTTCCTATCGGAACCAGTTAGTGAAAAACTATGTGCAGCGCCTCCCAGTTCCCTCACACCACGGACAGGTAGAATATCCCTTCAGTAGCAGAATTCATTTTGAATAATTAGAGGGAGAAAAGTCAGGGGAGTATTTTCTATTCAATTTTGCAGTGAAATATTTTCTGCGGAGATTGCAATTGACAAAGCACAGTGTAATCAAAGCCTGGAGCAGGTTGCACCACTATCGTTTCATGGTGCAGCTTCCAGTTGCAGTTATATACTTGTGCAACATTTCTAATCATTTTACAATTTGGAATAATCTGAACATCTAGATTGTGGTTTATATATTTTAGGGGATAATTTTTAAGTTTTATGATTTTCACCTGTTGGTAAATGGGGAAAACTGATTAAGAAATCGGTAGGCATCTCAAGCGAATTCACTTAAACAGGCTTGGAATCAATTACAGTTAAAAGCTAACATATTTATTTTACAAAGTTAGAGGTAAAAGTGCAAAACCTGAACACTGAATAACCCACCTTTGAACTTGTAATGCAGTCAGAAGGTTTATATTTACTTCAATAAAAGGTTTAAATTATATGTGTAGTTCCCAGATCAAAAGAAGGTAAGTGCTAAGAGAGTTCCTTTACGAGACCATCAATTGTGGGAGACATACATCTAAAAGTTATATTATCATTTAAAATTGTTCATATGGATAACAAAATCAAAGTGTTGTTTTGAAGATAAATTTTCATTTCTGTTTGAACCATCTCAAGGCATGAGATGTTGCCACAGAGATTGTGCTTCAAGATGGAGCCTTGGTTGAAAGGTTCTTTTAATCTGTCTATCTGTGTATTTGCCAACAGAAGAAAGCAGTTCAATGTAGGGAACAGACAGAGGCACTTGCAGTTTTTGTTGCAGTGTGGACTGCATCTTACCAGTTTGAGAGAGCCAACAGGAAATGATGGTCAGTTAGGTCTTCCCTTTAACCTAAGTCAATTTCAACTTCATGTCTCACCATGTGCAAAGTGCATGGAACTCTATCTCAGTTTGAAATTTGTGTGAGAAATCAACTGAAAGATTCACTCTAGCTTGTAGCTAGTGAATGAAATGGATAGTGGTCCTGATAGAACCTTGTGGCAGAAAGAAGTCAGTAATGTTAGCTTGAAAAGCTGTGTCAAGATTGATGGGTAATAGTTGCTGATAAGACAAACAAGGCCATCCACAGTCATGAAACCTGTACCGGTGGAGAGTAATGGAATGTCCCTTAGAAGAAACCTGGAACACTGTTGAGATTTAAAATTAATTCTGGAACACCGTGGCATATGTTTGGGTTGGGACCATGAAGGGTGAATGAATCTTCAAGGGTTTTTAACATAGGGAACTTTTTTTATGGGGCCAAAAGGGATTTAAAATAGAATTAATTAATGGTATAAGGTTTTGGAAGCTACAGTGTTAAGTTAGTGGTGCTTGCTTTGTTTAATATCATTTTATATACAATATAACTTGTTGTGCCTTAAAAACAAAAAATCATGTGGCATAGTTCTGATTTCTTCTCTAAATGTTAATGGCCCGTCATAGGAATAGGGAATTATTGGAAATACTCAGCTGGTCAGGTATCATCTGTGGAGATAAACAATGGAGAGTATCTTCCCATTGACAGAGGCATTGGTGAGAAAGTTGGGAAAATCGTGTGACTTGTCCAGTGAAGAATGTCCCGATGTTGAGAGCAAAGCTTCCCATTTTCCAAGCAAGTGTTGAATGAGATTCTTGCTAGTGAGTGTGGAGGCCTATTTACATTATTAGCATCTCGTTATCTCTTCATCTATCCTCAACTATATGATGATTCTCATTCAAGATAAATAGAAAACTAAAGAGAAATCAGACACCAATAATAACCAGCGTGAAAGTCAGAAGGGAAATTTGGTGATTTCAGATCACTTTCTTGTTCTTCCTGACCTGAAATTTGGAAATTCAGCATCAACATCTCAGAGCATGCTCCATGAGTAACAACCACATGAAACCCCTGTCCACAGACCATAGCATCCAACACATACCAGCTTCATTGCATCCTCATGGTGCATCTTCACTTGACTTATAATGTCATTCTGCACTTGAATGCTACACTTTGGAGCACACTGGCATGTTTCAGTAGAATGCTGCTACCAGTCTGCTTTGCATGCAGTGACAGACACCCATCTCAAAGATTTAACTGGGTGTATCTTAAGGTTCCTTGTTTGCTGTCATAGTACTTTTATGCCTATTTGGATGCTCATAGCATCTCGGCCTTTTTGCTGTTTGCTGCTTCAGCCAGAGGTGGGAGACTCAGAGCACATCTGTCAAGCCTGGCTGTTTGCTTGTGCATTTCTATGAAGTACTTAATTGTCAACACCATGGGGTCCTGTCTTGCCTTGGGCTGAGTTGGTGCCTGGTCGCCATATGGCATAAGTAGGGAAGATGTGTTGGGTAGGCTAGAGGTTATTAAGGTGGACACATCCCCAGGACCGGATGGGATCTATTCCAGGTTGCTGAGGGAGGCGAGAGAGAAAATAGTTGGGGCTATGACAGATATCTTTGTGGCATCCTTAAATATAGGTGAGGTGCCAGAGGACTGGAAGGCTGCTCATGTTGTCCCCCTGTACAAGAAGGGTAGTAGGAATATTCAGGGTAACTACAGACCAGTGAGCCTGACATTGGTAGTGGGAAAGTTGCTGGAGATGGTACTGAGAGATAGAGTCTATTTATATTTAGAAAAGAATGAGCTTATCAGTAGTAGGCAATATGGTGTTGTGCGGGTGAGATCGTGCCTTACCAACTTAATAGAGTTCTTCGAGGAAGTGACCAAGTTGATAGATGAAGGAAGGGTTGTTGATGTCATATATATGGATTTTAGTAAGGCGTTTGATAAGGTTTCCTATGGTAGACTAATGGAGAAAGTGAAGTCACATGGTGTGCAGGGTGTTCTAGCTAGGTGGATAAAGAACTGGTGAGTAACAGGAGACAGAGTGTAGTAGTTGAAGGGAGTTTCTCGAAATGGAGTGGTGTTCTGCAGGGGTCAGTGCTGGGGCCACTGTTGTTTATAATATACATAAATGATGCAGATGATACAAAGATTGGTGGAGTAGCAGAAAGCATAAGGGACTGTCAGAGAATACAGGAGGGTATAGATAGACTGGAGAGTTGGGCGGAAAAGTGGCAGATGGCTTTCAATCCAGACAAATGTGAGGTGATGCATTTAGGCAAGTCTAATTCTAGAGCGAATTACACAATAAATGGAAGAGCCTTGGGAAAAGTTGATGAGCAGAGAGATCTGGGAGTGCAGGTCCATTGTACCCTGAAGGTTGCTGCACAGGTGGATAGAGTGGTCAAGAAGGCATATAGTATGCTTGCCTTCATTGAACGGGGTATTGAGTATAAGAACTGGTAAGTCATGTTAAAATTGTACAAGACATTGTTTTCCCCCAGGGTGAAGGATTCAATAATGAGACGTCATGCTTTCAAGGTGAGAAGTGTAAAATTTAAGGGGCTTACACACGGCAAGTACTTCACACAGAGGGTGGTGGGCGTCTGGAACGCGTTGCCAGCAGAGGTGGTAGAGGCAGGCATGGTAGATTCATTTAAGATGCGTCTGGACAGATGCATGACTAGGTGGGGAGCAGAGGGATACAGATACTTAGGAATTGGGCAGCAGGTTTAGACAGTACATTTGGATCGGCTCAGGCCTGGAGGGCCAAAGGGCCCGTTCCTGGGCTGTAAATTTTCTTTGTTCTTTGTCTTGCAAGTGCCTGGGGCCAGCTATAGAGACATGGCAGTAATTAACCTACCCACCAAGGTGTCAGGGTCTGAACTGGGGTAGAATGCAGGAGGCAGTCTTTCTGGTATATCCTCTAAGGGATCTATGGTTATTCTGCAGAGATGGAGAAGGAGACGTCTTGTAAGGCCAGTCTCTTGGAGCGAGTGTGCAGATACTGCCTTTTACCTGCAGGTGTCCAAAGTGAGAATGGGCCATGAACAAGGGATAGAAGTTCTGGGGAGTTTGAGGTGCTGAATGTCAGGCAGCTTACCTCTCTTGGCTCTCTCCACCCTATTGTGGGCCATTTTCTCCTGGAATGAATCAAAGCAAGGGATTGTGTCATGGCTGTTAGTGCTGAGAATGTGGGGAAAAGATGTAGAGGTAAACATCTGTGAGTAGACAGCACAGAGGTTGGTGAGAGTGAATGAGGGAAGATGGAGCATGCAATAAGATGCAATAGCCTTGGTTGTATAGAGAAAATGGTGCCACTTATCCTAGTGGAGCAGAGAAAGTCTTTAACCTTGTTCAGCATTGCTGAGTGTTTCTCTGGTGGCCTCTTTTCAAGGAGGAAGCGGAGATGCTACAAACCATCCTAAAGGGGGTTTGGATGTGTAGGGGGATTGTGCATTTGTGGTGAAGAGAAGGCAGCTAAATCCAAAAAACTGGAAATTATGGAACCAATATAAAGCGTCAGAAGTTGTGGCATTAACAAGCGCTAATTCCTGCTAAGCTGTATTTCACTACCGCCTAACAAGTATCTGGCCATGCCACTTGGAATGAGGTGATCTCGATGTCAAGATGAGCTTTGCTGATCTCATATCTGATTCTGCCACAGTCCACATCGCTCAGATCTCTACAAGATTCTGTCCTTGGCTGATTTCTGCTAAGATTGTCAACCGAAAGTGTCTGTCGGCCTGGCCCATTGCATTGGCTGAATATTGAAGATTCCCTTACAGTATTCAGAGAAGAGAAGGGAAATAAATTCTCCTGTAGTCCAGGCCAATGAATTGTTTTAACCTGTATCACTAAAGACAGATTCATTTTAAAACTTTATTCACAAAATTTATAAAAATTAGTGGGCGGCACGGTGGCTAGCACTACTGCCTCACAGCGCCAGAGAGCCGGGTTCAATTCCCGCCTCAGGCGACTGACTGGGTGGAGTTTGCACGTTCTCCCTGTGTCGGCGTGGGTTTCCTCTAAATTGCCCGTAGTGTTAGGTAAGGGTAAATGTAGGGGTATGGGTGGGTTGCGCTTCGGCGGGGTGGTGTGGACTTGTTGGGCCGAAGGGCCTGTTACCCCACTGTAATGTAATGTAAAAAATGTAATGTAAAAATACATTACATCATCATATAAATTTGACACTACATAAGGTGCACTTTTTTAACATTGAAGTTAACTACAATTGCCATTTATATTTATAATATACATTTTTATGAAATGTACACTGAGAGATCTTGTAGATGTGCAGCCTCTTGGTGTATTATAGTGGGACCGTCTTTCCCACTGGGTCTCTTTAGCAACACCCCCAAGCTTTACTGCACCATGTGGTCCTGGACCCTGGAAAGTGTCTTTCTGCAACACTCAGATGTCGACACTCTTTGAACTAGAAAATTAACTTGATGAAAGACTGTATAAAATCTAAATCAGATGGTCAGTTCCCTCATGGCTGTATGTTGAACCATTATCTGGTTAGCACAATGACTGTTACTGCACATTGCTCAAAATATTACTTACCATTTTACTAAAGGTCATTGTGTAAGTCATTATAGGAACAAAACTTATTGTTTCTGTGCCACCTTTTGTCCCAGAGGGGTAACATTTTGCTGCAACATGAGCTCATGCTGAAGTATTTTCAACTGATTCCAGAAACTTTTTGACTCGGAATAAGCTGCAGTATCTAAACTGTTCACAAGGCTTCAGTTCTGTTCCCAGGCTAGTCTGAAATACTATCCTCCAGTACAGTGAATGTGCTTCCTTAAGAACACAGAAGGCGCCATCTGGTAATGTCCATTACGAGAGAGGAAACTGTCACTGCTGCTGAGTGATACGGGATGGGCCGTGGGTGATGGGGGGTGGCATGGATCTCTGAGGCAGCTGTGATAACACTATTTCCTGGCAGTTAACATACATGAATATATAGTTCAGAGCAGGGAAGTGAACAGAAGGTGCTTCTGCAGAGACTTTATTGGTATAAATGCCCTAAAGCATCAATGACTTTTCATTACTCAGGAAATAGTGTTCAGAACAGTATGTACATTATTAAATTTTTTTCAGACTCTAGCAAGAAAAGCTTTATATTTTATTGAAATCTACATTTGAATGCTGCAGTAGAGCACAGTTAAGAGATCACCGACAACTTATTCTACAAAAGGAGTTAGAAGCACAAACTGTGCAGTAATTGATTGGCTGCTAATTAACCACCCCTTCTGACTTTTCAGACTGGGAAAGAATGTCAAAGAATGGGAAAGAGCAGATGATGTTTAATGGATAACCCATTCCTACAGCCTGTTTATTGCCCTTACAAAGTTAAATATCAGCTCTCTCCAACCCCAAAGTTTCACCTGAAACTGCTTTAAATAAGCAGCAAAACTGGCTTTAGGTTAGAATACCCACAGCCATCCGATGCACGGAGTTACCTTTCACCACATTCTGCCAAAAGAGTTAGGAATGTTCATTAATGTATTTTCTTTGCACAGATACTGTTGATGGCCAAGTTGAGGAAGTGGCAAAGTTGTCAGAACTAGGGGTTCCCAGTGACACATTGGCTGAGCTGCAGGTTGTTGCAAGTGGAATGCCTGGAATGTTGGACAAGAACAAACAGAATCAAGGTAAGTGCTGTGAAGACTTGTAGCAGTTTAAACACATCTGTCATGGTTTAATTAACAAGTAAACACAGAACAACTTGCTTGATTAGAACTCTATCTCCTGCCTTCTTAAGACCCCAATCCCTCTACTACCAGACAGCCGTGCATACTATCTACAGTTGATGCAGCAATTTGCCAAGACTTCTTCAGCAGCACTTTGCAAACTCATAATCTACATCACATAGAAGGACAAAAGCAGCAGGTGCACCTTCGCCTTGGAGTCATTTTGATTTAGACATACACCAACAGTCCCTCAACATGAAAATCCTCTGCTCCTATCTTTATTTCATATCCTGTGAAGGAATAAATATATAGCTATAGAAATGCATAAATCAGACAGATCACAGGTTTGATCACAAGTACATTTGAAATTGGCTTGTCTTTGGGAGATGGTTATGGTGCTGAAATCAACCGCAGCACAAGAATTCTTGATTGCTGGCACTGATGCCCACTCCATTCATGTGGAGAGGACTAGCTCAGCTGCTGATACTTTCTGTAGTCAAATAGCCCTTTGATATTCACAGTCTAGGTTCCACATAGGAAGAATAATGACTAATTGATGTACTGGACAATGACAAGATCTGTGGAAGTAGGTGGGCAGAGAAGCGGTGGTGGTCGGTTGGGAGAGGGGTTTGGTAGAGGGCATTCAAACCTCAGCGTCTGCGAGTTTGTCTGACTAGTGGGGATAGTTCAGGCTAATTTGAACACTTACATCAGCTCAATGAAACAGATGTTTGCCACTAAACTAACACAAATAGCTTCCTCTATTGTTGCAGAGGTGGAAGGGAAGATTCAATGAGCTAGAAATGCCCATTGTCCTTGCTTTATCTCAGTCTGTAGACTATTAGCATTTTTCAAAAGGGGGTTATAAATCAAAGATGGTTCTGAGGATTATTGAAATGATTTGTTTCAAAATGTATTTTCTACTTGGAAGTTCCAGATCCTTTTCCAAGTGGATCATGGAATCCCTACAGTGTGGAAGCAGGCCATTTGGCCCCATCGAGTCCACACTGACCCTCCAAACAGCATCCCTCCCAAACCCATCCCATTCCTGTAACCATGCATTTCCCATGGATAATCCATCTAGTCTGCACATCCCTGGATACTATAGGCAATTTATCCTGGCCAATCCACCCAGGCAGTTGCCCAATAGTGAACTTGAACCGGGGTTCTGGCGCTGTGAGACAGCAGTGCTAACCGCAGAGCTACTGTGACACCCAGATGGATCTGTAAGTACTACTTTCTTCCTGATCTCAAGTGTATAAAACCTCTCTTCCACCTCCCAAATCTCCAAGCTCTTTGTGTTCGAAGTCCAGTTTCAAGGTCACATTATAGAACCAGCAGAACAAAGGCCAAGACTGCCATCACAAGGTACTAAGGGGTACTACAAGTGTTTGCAATGTGCATTTTTAGGATCACTAGAAACAGAAGCTATTCAGTCCATCAAGCTCACTCCACCATTCTGTAAAATCATGGCTGATCTGATTGTGACTTTAACTCCATGCTCCTGCCTATCTGTCATTACCTATAATTCCCTGTCAATCAAAAATCAATCTAACTCTGCCTTTCCGTCTTGAATATATTCAGTGATGCAGCCTCCACTGCTTCCTGAGGCAAAAAATCCCAAAAACCAGAAATCCTCTGAAAAGAAATTCTTCCTTATCTTCATTATAAATTGGAGACCCTTTACTCTTAAACAATGTCCCCAATTCTAGATACCTATTGCCCTCAAAGAGGAACATCCTCTCAGCAAGAGAGAAATCAGGAGGGCAAGGGGACATGAGATAGCTTTGGCAATTAGAGTTAAGGAGAATCTAAAGTGTTTTTACAAATACATTAAGGACAAAAGGGTATCTAGGGAGAGAATAGGGCCCCTCAAAGATCAGCAAGGTGGCCTTTGTGTGGAGCGGCAGAAGTTGGGGCAGATACTAAACGAGTATTTTGCATTAGTATTCACTGCGGAAAAGGATATGGAAGATATAAACTGTAGGGAAATAGATGGTGATATCTTGAAAAATGTCCATATTACAGAGGAGGAAGTGCTGGATGTCTTGAAACACAAAAATAGATAAATCCCCAGGACCTGATCAGGTGTACTCTGGGACTCTGTGGGAAGCTAGGGAAGTGATTGCTGGGCCTCTTGCTGAGACGCCAGAAGACTGGAGGTTGCCCAACGTGGTGCCACTGTTTAAGAAGGGTGGTAAGGACAAGTCAGGGAACTATAGACAGGGTTTGGAGGGATATGGGCCAGGTGCTGGCAGGTGGGACTAGATTGAGTTGGGATATCTGGTTGGCATGGACAGGTTGGACCGAAGGATCTGTTTCCATGCTGTATGTCTCTATGACTATATACACATTTCTGGAGTTCACTCCCTCCATTATGCAGCATCTCCTTTTTTTTGATGGCAGCATCAATTCTTAATCATGCCCACAGTCTGAAGATCTATAGTAAATCTCTTCACTTTAATATTTACATCTTCGTTGTAAAATAATGTTTAGACCCAGTTTTTCCATCATCCTTTCAGTTGCCTCCCAATTGTTTCATTTTCAATTCCTGACATAAGAAAATTATTAAAAATAAATTATTAGATTATTGACAAACAGAACACGATATGTAAAAATTAACAGCAAGTGCTTCCTATTTAGACCTTATTTTTAATATGTAAGCAATTATCGGATTCGTCGTGTTGCAGGGTCCTATAATCAGGCTTTGTTTCAGTTGGAAAGGTGAATCAAATGCCAGAGGGAATAACATCAGGAGAGATTGTTCAGGAGACTGCAGAGAATCAGCAAGAGGATGAGGCTTTGCAAGAGGTGAAGCAAGAAGCAAGCCAAGGCATGTTGGAACATCCCAGTGACTGGGAAAGGTGCAGCTTGCAGAAATCCTTGGAAGAAACTGAGAGGTAGAGAAACAAAGCAAGCAACATTCCATGCATTCAAATGTCAGCACTATATCTCTGTCATTTCTGTTACAGCTCTTGCCCACTTGCCGTATCATATCACTTTATCAAAGACTAATTTGATTTATTTCTATGATTCACTTTGCCTTTCATAAAATATGACCCTTTATTGCAGTTAATTCAGTTCCCAAAACAGTCTTGCCACTTGTGAGGCAGGGTCTTTGTCACCAAAAAACTGAACAACCTAGGAAACACGACACCTTGCAGTACAGTATCAAACTTCTCACTACCAATTGGTAACATTATAGATCTCACCAGAGAAGAATAACCCCATCTGTTCTGTCTCAAACTACCTTAGTTCAGCCGTTGAAGGATGCCCTATATTACTCAAGTATTTTCTTTTTTCCATACCAGTATGCTAAAGCTGACAACTCTGCACTTTGTCAGACTGTGTCAGTTCACCGTGGAGAAGCTAGAAGTTTGCCCATATCCATTCCAGTCAAAACCCATCACACTTTGAAGATATTCAATATGCGGCTGTTTCAGAGCTTCACTGGCACCCCCATTATCCACTTAATGTAAATTAATTTTTACTCTTCTTTTTACAAATGAAAATGTCCATGGGATTTTCCTAATCAAGTAGCCATGAAAGTTTTAATTGTAATAAACTGTTGTAAATAAAATTTGTGGTTTTCATTAGAGCTCATTCTACATTGGATGGTGTTCTAGAGGAGATATTGGAACTGCAAAATCAGCCAAAGGAAAAAATAAACAAGATGCAGACAAATACAAATAACTCAAAAGGAGAAGAGGACTTAAGGTAGATCAATTGCTGCAGCTGCATTCATTAATAGGAGTGAACTTTTAACTACTGTGTTCTAAAATATGAGGGAGGTGTGTTTTCATAACTCCTTTCATTACATGCTGAACAAATAGGAACAAGATTGCCAGTGAAGCCACAATTGGTTACAGCATCATTATGGACATCAGTGTTATTGCAACTTAGAAAATAGAATTTGATGTGCATCAGTGGAGAAAAAATTTAGTCAGTGTAATAGAAGATTCACCCTCCCTGTTTGTAATCTTTATTGTTTCTAAGACCAGACTATGAGAAGTTGTCTGTTCAGCCTATTCCATGAGATCATTAGCTGATTTGGTCATTCTCAACTCCACTTTCCCGCCCTTTTCCTCAACTCTGGATTCCCTCACCGATTAAAAATCAGCCCTGATTATAGTTAGCAACCCAGCTCTTGCCATTAGTGTTAGTCATATTTGCAAGTTTACCTTCAAAGGTTCTCTTTAACCTCCTTTTTAAAAAATTGTCTTTCACTTATTTTTAAAACTTTCCCAATCCTCTGGCTAACCACTAATCTTTCCCATGTTGTATGTTTTACTCCCCCTTTCAATTTGATACCATCCTTAACTCCTCGTTAACTGTGATTTGTTTACCCCCTTAGAATCCTCCTTCCTCACTGGAATATAGCTTTGCTGCAAGCTATGAACTATTTTATTAAATGTCCATCGTTGTTCCTCAACTGTCTTTGTTAGGCCAGCTGCCCTGCTTATTTTGTAATTACCCTTATTTAGGTGCAGCACAGTTGTTTCTGACCAGTATTCCTCCCCCTTAAACTGAATGCTAAAATTTATCTGTCAAGGTCATTGTTTCAAAAGGGATCTTTTGTTTTGATGTTACTTATTAAACCTGCCTCATTACAAATCCAGACCAAAAAGAGACCAATAAGTAATTAGATCCACCACATTGTTCTAGGAAACTATCCCAAATATATTGAATTCTGCCTCGTGGCTTCCTCTCCTATTCTAACTTTGTTACATGCCCTCATTATCTCCTAATTTATTATGTCCCACCACATATTCTGTTAGGGGGCCAAAGATGATTACTTCCAGCATCTTTCCTTTCTGTTTCTTACCTCCACCCATATATATTCTACATCTTCCAATTCAAGATCATTTCTTGATATTGTAGTTATTCTATCCCATACTAATAGTGCTACCTTACCACCCTTTCCTTTCTGTCTGTCCTTTCAAAAAGTCACATACCCTTGAATGTGTAGTTCCCAGCTTTGATATCCTTATAACTGTGTCAATGTAATGGCTATGAGATCATACCCATTACCTTTATTTTTGCTGTTAATACATCTCTTTTTTCTAAATAAATTTTAATCAAGTTTTAGCATTCCAGAGTTTAGGGGGATGACAACGAACAGCTCAACAGATGGTGAGAATGGGACAAACAGTAAAATCAAAAGAGCAAAAGGTGCACATTGGAATGAGAGGTTACAAGAGTTCACAGGAATAGAATGCAAAGATTTGAAGATTTAACATTAAGGAACTAAGGCATTCGTGAGCAATTAGTCTGAAATAGGAATTGGCACACATCACCTAATGGGACTAATTTTTGGATTTACATTAAGGTCTGGATTAATTCAGTGATCAGAGTATTTGGATTTATTTGCATTTCAGTCTGTTTATATATCATGTCCAGTACTTTAGTATGATGATGTGTTAATTGCAATGTTGTATCACAGTGTATCACAGAAAGAAGAATGCCCCGCTAACATAAATCAAACCAATATTTCAACTGCCGAGGGAGAAACAGAGGGCATTACAGACAGCAGAATATCAAGAACTGGTGCTTCAGTTCCTCCTGCAGGTAAGATATCAATAAAAAAAAAGTTGCCATGATCACAATTATTTTGTCAGAATTAAGCAGTTATATTGAGGTACAGTGAATTGAAGACAATACAGGATTTGTAAAGAGTTGGCAGCTCACTATCACTTTCTCAAAGGCAGTAAATGCTGGCCAGCCAGAGACATAGACAGCCACATCCCATGAATGAAAAAAAAGACACCAAAATAAATCAATTTCATAGAAGTTCACAGTTGAAGCATTTAAAAACTGATTGTTGATAGCTAATCTGTATTAACAACAGCCTTCAAATCAACATGGTAAATACTGGAATGCCAACACATTGGAATCCAGTAACATAGCCAAAGACCTGGACTAATTTTCTAGAAACACAAATTAAATCCCCACTAAAAATCTGGGTATGCTAGTATCTGTACTGATGACACACAACTATCAGATTGTTACCAACCCATTTTTTTTAAATAATGCCCTACAGAGAAGGAAATCTGCTGCCCTAAATCTGCCATCACATGACTGCAGACCTACAGTGTGGTTGACTCTTAATTACCCACATATAGCTGACCATGGCACTCAGTTCAAGGCAATGAATGCTGGCCTGCATCTGCACATTAAGTGGATCAATGTATGCCTTTTGCTTTTGCCTAGCACAATTTAGTGTGAAGGTTAAATTCAGTTAAGTATGCCGCATACCAGCAGCTACACGTAGTTTGAAATATGCAGAAACCAGAAGTTGTGCAACCTTATTTACCACTGTTTATTTTCAGGTAGCCTTAGTGAAGAGAATAGAAATCAAATCCAAAGAGCAAACTGGAACCAGCCTCACAGGTATGGCTAACTGCCAAAACAAAGGCCAAGAAGCAAGTTGCTTCATGGAATGATATGTCTTGTTGCATCTGCGTTCTTTATCTTCTTGGCTTTCTTTAGGAGGTAAAGATGTCTCCACATGTCAAACTGCATATAATCATCCAGCTGAACATCCTCAACTCAACTTATTTTAAATCTGTTATTCCAGAAAGATTAGTTTTTAAATACAATAGCTCTAACTTTGCAGCTTTAAAAAGTCCCTTCTACACACAATAGTCATTCACCAAACATAGCACTGGTGACAGGAAAGTTGCAGTCTGTAAAAGCACCAACACAATTGCAATCATACAACTGTGTGCCTACAATTTTAGATATTAATTTTATTAAAGAAAACATGTACAGCCAGTGATAATTTGGATAACTATTAATGCACTGGAAATTATATAATTGGAAATACAACTAAGTGGATAGGTGAGAGAAAACACAAATGGTGTTAACATGGGGAATACATTACATCTGGACATGTGGAAACTGGCATGTTTCACAATGAATCATAAGGTGGGGAATTAAAAGATAGAACGGCAAATGCCAGTTGACCTTCAGGAACTAATTTAATGCAATATCCCACCTATGTTTTGTTTTGGCAGAGTCATCATTTTGGATGAAACCAGGACTTGATATTAAATTCCACAAGGAGGAATTACAGTTTAAGAGAATATGAAGTACACTATGCTGTCCAATGTGCTGTATCCTCAAAATCCCTTTACAGATTTTTCAATTATTACCAAATATAATAAATTTAGTACAAGTGTTTAAATGTACTACTTGGTCCAGAATATGAGTGACAACACAGGTTTGGTAAACTTAGAAATCAGCAAGGTATCTACTCTAAATGGCATTCTGTGATGTGCTTTAACCAGTTTTTGAGGGAAGGCTGATTTGATGAAAATCTTTAAACAATCTGATGGATACAGAGGAACCGCCCTTTGATTGTCTCCTCTTTCTGGGTTCCCAATGTTAAATCTAGAGTGAAACAGGAAATTCTATCATCTTTACCCTCAAACCACAATACACAAACATAGGTGGTATCTGAGAATCTTGACCTCTCCAGGTAGGAGAATAGTTAAAATAGATAAGGCATGATCCAAATAAGTAGCAGCACAGACTGAAGGGGCTTAATGACTTTGGGCTGTTTCCAGGTTTTCTTACTTATTGGCCTACCTTTACTTCTGTTCTGCTGGTTTCTAATTCGTTATTTTCTACAATGTTATGACTGTTTTTAAATGTGCTGATGGGCTGTCACTGACTAGGCCAACATATAAAACCTTATGTTATAGGACCAGAATTACACCATTCAGCCCATCAAGTCTGCTCTGCCATTCTGCTGTCTTCAACCCCCTTACTAATAAAAACCTTATCTATTTCTGTCTTAAATACACTCAATGACTTCGCCTCCACAGCCTTCTGTGGCAATGAATTCCACAGATTCACCACTCTCATTGCCTATTCTTAATTTCCTAGGGAAAGTTAAGGTCAGTCACATTGCTATTGGGGCTGGAATCACAAGTCAAGGTAACAATGGCAGATTTCTTTCCCTAAGGGACATTAATGAACAAGTCTGATTTCTAATGACAATCAGTAATGCCACCATCTTCACACTATCTTTCCAAGATGTGGACATGGGGCAACATTCCTCACTTAAAAGCTGTTGGAAGCGATCTTAGCAGCTGAAACATGTTGAATATCACTGGAGCAAACCCAAGATTTTCAAAATATCTTGTGAATTTGAAAGCAAGCTATTCTGCATAGAACTTAAAATCCGTATACAACCCGCAACAAAGACTTTTTAAAAGATATGTGGACCAGTTGGTCCTTTAATGCATCTCATTTATGTTGGACGTACATGAATGTATCCCACACCCCTCCTATTAACTTTCAACAAATAACCTGGATGTTGACACATAATACGTAAAGCTATGAACTAGAGAAACCACTGACAAGTGAGGAGAGAAGAGTGAAGAGAGAGAATAAGTATGCAGAATTTAACAGATAACAAAATCAGCGATACAAGAAAAGTGAAAAATGATAAAATGAAACTTAAATTTTACACCATGGATTTTGCTGGAATCTGTGTCAACAGATTGCATTAAGGAGGTATTATAACTGTTCAAACATCAGTATTTGCCAGGTACAAGATAGGAAATCATTTTTACATCGAATTGCAGCTTTAAACCCACATCCCACCACCACTCACTTTCTCTCTTCCCCTAGGGACTAAAACTAAACATGGTTTAACATTGGGTCAATGAGCAACCGTAAGGCCTTTTCATTACCACTGATTTGCAACTAACCAACTGGTGATTGATTTAAACTGTGTAGCCAAATTCAAAATGATGAATGTTCAATTCTCCATTGCAGCCATCCTTAACTAAGGCTACATAAGTAATGAAGAAAATCCATAATAACCTCATTTCACTTTATTCAACAAAAATTGACCATTCAGCTATCTTATTCATTTGTTCATGCAATTATACAAAAACAGCTGAATATATCAGTACAAAGAATCTTTTCAGTATGAAAGAACCAAAATAAAACTTAAGCAAATCTTTGCTTATTTCCTCTGTTGGTTTCAGGATTATCAAATATAGAATTTTAAATTTCAACTCAATCTCCTAACTTTACACCTTCAGCTCAGTGCAGACCAGCCAAACACCATCAGCAAAAATTAGACTTTCCACAAGATTCTATGAACTAGGAAGTGACAATACATTGTATAATTTCTTCCCCCACACAAATTACCAATCAAAAGACAATGGTCACTAAATGTACAATATCTGCTCTTTTTCAATGCTTTGTGCAAGGGTCAGGGAACTGCAAGAGAGTTAAATATAAATGCTGTGAAGGTGGTTATTATGAGGTAACAGCTACTCGGATGGAATTTTGACTGTCCATGTACGGAACAACATATAGCACACAGATCCAACTTATCCAAATTTGTTTGGGGTGGGCAAGGGAACATTCCCCAGATGCAAACTCACCACTTCTGTTGCAGCCTATTTTAGGCGATTTAAAGCAACTAAAGGTAAAGTTACATATTTCCCTTGATCAGCTGCTCTCATTAGAAAAAAAATCCAGAACCAACAGCATTGAAAAGCTAAGAAAATATGGCGCATGATTCCACTGCCAATTAAAGTGACATTGCCTCTGTCTTAACAATCGAGTCCACTCTAGGAAGACCAGCTCCTAATGCACAGCAAGGTCACAACTGAAAACAGCTTTCTAGACCTCAAGTTGCAGTTTCCAGATGGCTTCATGCTCAATTTTAATTAACAATCCAAAAGATCCTTGAATCCATATCTTAAAGTTTGGAAACCTCCAAACAAGACAGTGAAATGGTTTTGCAATCCTCTCTGATTTATGCAAGGTCCAAGTGAGAAAACCCAGTCTGATAGAGGACTCTCAGCATTTATGAGGGTTTGATGGAAAGTCGGACTCGTCCTTTTTTGTCTAGTTGAAGGATTTCAAGAGCTTTTAATGTTTTTAACTTTGATTCAGTTGCTTTCATGTTGAGCTTGTTCATCTGTATCACACTCAGCGCAGAACTGGAAGGAAAGCAAATTAAATGTAAAACAAACCTGAGATATAGTCAGTCACAGCTTTCCTTTAATTTTTGAAGACAGTAAATGACTAAAAGTACAAACATGAAGCCACATGCAAAGCTCATTGAGATTCAGGCACAGTTAAAACTCCAAACAAATACTCCCAGTCTAACCACAGGAATGTGACATATGGAAGTTGCAAGTTGGATTGATATCTTTTAACCATCAAACAAATGCTTTTGGTTAGGCGGACCACAGTAGAATTTTATTTTCTGGATAACGTGGGGATATTTCCTTCCAAGGGTTTCAAACTAAGGAAAGTTAGTGAGAATTCAAATTTTTAAAAAATTTTCTGATATCTTACATTTTAAATTCTTAACTATGTCAACTTCTTGAGCAGATGAATCTATCTTGAATTGTACCAATAGTGGCAAAAGGCATTATAGAATCATAGAGATGTACAACACGGAAATAGATCCTTCGGTCCAACTCGCCCATGCTGACCAGATATCTCAACCTAATCTAGTCCCATTTGCCAGCACTTGGCCCATATCTCTCCAAACCCTTCCTATTCATATACCCATGCAGATGCCTTTTTAATGTTGCAATTGCACTAGCCTCCACCACTTCCTCTGGCAGCTCATTCATTGTGTGAACCCAATGGAAAATTCCATTCTTCACTCCAATCTGCCAAGATTGGGAGGAATGGAAAAAGAGCAAGACAAATGTATAGTAGAAATTGGAATCATACGGTTTTGACTTCTAGGAATATAAAACTGCAATCCAATGCAACCCCTCCTCCCCATCCAAAATGACAAATTCCAGATTACTCCCAGTGCAACATGCTGGTGAGAGCAGGAATAAGAGGATAGATCAATGTGTTGCTGCAGAAATGGTGTCTCAGGAAGGGGGGGGGTTGAGATTCTTGAGGCATTAGGATCATTTCTGGGGAAGGTAGGATCTGTACAAACCTGACTGATTGCACCTGGGCACAGGTGGGACAAATATCTTGAGTGGGCTTTTACTAGTTTTGTTAATGCAGTTTTAAACTAGTACGGCAGGGGGCTAGAAAGTCAAGTGTAGGCTTAGATGGGTCTGATTCAGATCAGGAAACGGGAGGTGAAACAGTCATTAGTGATGTAGTCAGCGACTGAGAAAAATGAAAGAAATTGGGAATAGAAAGCATCCAAAGGAAATCAATGGGGTTAAGCTATGTATACTTCAATGCAAGGAGTATTACAAACAAGGCAGAAAAAACTAAGAGCACAAATAGACATGTGGCAACACAATATCTTTACTATAATACAAACCAGGCTGAAGGATGGAATAAATTGGCAGCTCACCAACCCTGGATATAAAATTTTCAGGCAGGATAGAGTACAGTAGAGTGGTGAGAATGGATGACATACTAAACATGTTAACAAACGATGCTTTATGGGTTGAGTTTAGGAATAAAAAACAGGCCATCACACTTCTGGGAGTACATTATGGACCTGCAAATAGAGAAAGGGAGATAGAAGAACATATATATAGGTTATATAATATAGCCAAATTTCTGTCTGTAGGAATGAGGGGGCAACAATAGTAGGAAACTAATTATCCCAATATCAACTGGGTTTCAAACATAAGGGGCATAGCGGATGAAAAATTAATGAACTGTGTCCAGGAATCTTTTCTTTTTGAACAATACTTGACAAGCCCGACAAGACAATTCTAGATTTAGTTTTGGGAAATGAAGATGGGCAAGTGGGTGAAGTGACTGCACGACCACAATTTGGTCAGATTTAGTATTATGATGAAACAGGATAGAGATAAATTGGGAGTCAAAGTTTTAAACTGGGTGAAGGCAAATTTTGCAAAAATGTGAAATTGTTTGAGATGGACTGGAAAGGACTGTTAAAGGATAAGTAAGTGATAAACAAGTGAGAGGCACTAAAAGGGAGATCCTTAGAACACAAAGCAGACATGGCCCCTCCAAACACAAGAATGGTACTGCCAAATCTAGATCATCACAGCTGTCTTAAGTACAGGGCAAAATTAAACAGAAAAAGACTGCTTATGATAGTCACAAAAAATCAAATAGCCTAGAGAGTAAAAAAAGTACAAGATCAAGTAAGCAAAAATTAAAGAGATGGCATAAAAAAATACTAACTAGCAAGCAAGCTGTTGAAGTGCCGAGTTAAGTGTTGCTGCTTCCGATTGGGCTTAGATTTTGATCTGCATCAGAGGTGTGTTAAAACATGTGTTCAGAAGCTTCTCCCGAGAACAGTCGATGTACTTGAATATAACAGGGTCCTCTTGCAGTGAGTGATAGTGCCCCTACCCCTGGACTGGGTTCAAGTCCTACCTCCTCCAGAGGTACGTAATAACATCTCCAAACAGACCGATTATAAAAACAGGTAACGGAAAACTCAAAAGTTTTACCTGGATATAATGAGCAAAAGGACAGTTAAGGAAAAAGTGGGACTTAAAGAGGAAGAAGGAAGCTTGTATGAAAATGCAGATGATCAAATCATCAAATCCCTACAGTGTGGAAACATGCCTTTCAGCCCAACAAGACCACACTGACCCTTCGAAGAGTATCCCACACAGACCCACACACCTACCCTATTACTCTTTACATTTCCCCTGAATGATCTGGGAAGAATTTTAAATTAACGTTTTGGCTCTGTATTCAAAGGAAAGAGATGATGTGGATAAAGGAATCCAAAAGGAGTAGTGTGAAACATTGGACAAAATAATGAAGGAAGTGTTAGGGGAGCTGGAATCCTTGTTACATGGACTTTAACAACTATAAGCTGAAAGGCTATGGGCCATATGCAGAAAGATGGGATTAGAAAGGGCATCTGGGTGCCACTGAGTTGGATGGATCCCCTTCTGTGCTCTTATTATTTCTACGGTTCTGTTGTACAACGCCCTCAAGTGTTCCTCCAGCACTGCTTGGAGCGTAAAGCAATACACAGGGAACGAAGTAAGGCTTGGATTCCAGCCAAGTACCCATACACTAATAATGTATACAGCATGTGCTATTGCATAGTTTCCTGCTCCAGATTAACTTACTCTGGCTGAAGGCCATGCAAGCACACAATATTGTGATTTGCGGAGTAAAAGGTCAAATTTTGTTTTTTTCCCTTATATATGTAAATAAAGACCACTGATCAAATTACTGTTGTACTAGAGTTAAATAACAGCTCAGGAATTCATTCAATACTGCAAAGCTAACAGATTTAATTGGGATACAATCTAAAACAGACAACAGATTATGAATTTTTTTTGATTTATTAAGCAAACAACTACAGCAAACCAAGCAGTTGTCACAAGGTGACTAAAACTGTTGGATGGTAATTAGATTAGACTCCCTACAGTGTGGAAACAGGCCCTTTGGCCCAACAAGTCCACACCGACCTCCAAAGAGTAACCCAACCAGATCCGTTTCCCTACATTTACCTCTGACTAATGCAGCTAACACTATGGGCAATTTAACTTGGCCAATTCACCTGACCTGAACATCTTTGGACTGTGGGAGGAAACCGGAGCACCCGGAGGAAATCCACGCAGATACAGGGAGAACGTGCAAACTCCACACAGTCGCCAGAGGCCGTAATCGAACCAGGGTCCCTGGCACTGTGAGGCAGCAGTGCTAACCACTGAGACACTGTGCCGCCCATAAAAGCCCTCTGTCGATTTTCCTGCTCATTGGATGCTGCCTGACCTGCTGTACTTTTCCAGCACCACTCTAATCTTGACTCTAATCTCCAGCATCTGCAGTACCACTTCTCCCCAGAGCATTAGTCATGATTAGCCAGAGCATTAGTAATGATACAGAAATTGGGAGAGATACAGCCTTTAAACCAGGAGGATGAAAATCAGTAATTGTCAATGTCAGATGGAACTGCTGAAAGAGTTTAGATTAGATTCTCTACAGTGTGGAAAGAGGCCCTTCAGCCCAACAAGTCCACAGTGACCCTCCGAAGAGTAACCCACCCAGAACAGTTTCCCTCTGACTAATGCACCTAACATATAGGCAATTTAGTATGGCCAATTCACCTGACCTGCACATCTTTGGACTGTGGGAGGAAACCGGAGCACCCGGATGAAACCCACGCAGATACAGGAAGAATGTGCAAACCCAACACAGACAGTCACTCGAGGCTGGAATCGAACCTGCGTCCCTGACGCTGTGAG
This sequence comes from Chiloscyllium plagiosum, assembly GCF_004010195.1. NCBI lineage: Eukaryota > Metazoa > Chordata > Chondrichthyes > Orectolobiformes > Hemiscylliidae > Chiloscyllium > Chiloscyllium plagiosum. The sequence goes on along the minus strand of NC_057737.1, from coordinate 6,292,412 downwards.
GCAGCAGTGCTAACCACTGAGCCACCATACCGCCCCAAGCAAAGAGAAACATTCTGACAGCCTAAATACACTCATTGGATCTGCTCAAGAAATACTAACCCCACAGATTCCTGATTTTACTTCCTCAGTAGTTCCAAAATTCAACTAGAGGCAAAGGACTCCCCTGTAGACACAGGCACCTTTCAGTGCACTTTACCCAGAGTCCTCATCAATGGTGACCAAGAGATTACAAAATTTATCCAAGTTTATTAGGAGTTGCACACTCACCTATTTTTGTTGTTTGTGAAGTAATCAAAGAGTTGCTGATAAAACATGTTCAAATCAGCAAGTTTTACAGTTTGCCTCACACTCTGCGGTACAGACATGAACATCTTCTCAGTGACTGGTTCAAACTCAACTGAAATGCAAATAACAGTTTACAGTTAATTAAAAACAGCTGATCAGAGTTTGAAATGCAGAGAATATAATGAATGAGGAGTTATCATTCGAGATGAATTCACTGGATATGAAGCTAAAAAGGTCATAATGTCATACAAATGTTTAAAAACATTTCATGACCTGTTCTTTTACCCTGATTAACACATTTAAACCACAAGTGATAAGCAGTTACTCACTACTTTGTAGAATTAACTTGTTTTCATTTTAAAAGAACGTTCAACTTATTTTAGAAGTCTCAGCACACTGTAGTGAACAAGCACAGATTTAAAATTCACAGTGCTTCATCCTGTGCCCTTGTACACATTAAAATTGTGCCGTGGGATCTACTTAAGAAGGAAATCCTTCTGATCTCTGGCTAACCTTTCTCCCACAAGACCAAACTGATCATTCAAGTTGTGTGTGAGGAAACTTGCTACTCTGAAAAATAGTCACTGAAAGAGGTGGTAAAGTATTTAACCTGCAGAGCTTGTTGACTGAAGTTCAAACTAAAGTTTTATTTTACAACTGCCACAAAAATATTTTCAGCTGGTGCTGTGTTGAGATGCTGAATTAAAGTTGAATTATTTCACATTTCATGAGCAATACAGTAAACTTTACTAATTTATGGAGTTACAGATGCCAACTTACTCCCCAAATTTTAGTGCTGAGGCAACTGAAGTTAAAACTAGAAAGATGACCAACAAAACTCTTGTTGTCGCCACCTATTTTTATTTCTGGTTTTTGCACTGTTATTTTCGCACTAAACTGCCAAGAATATCCAATATAGTTGGCCAGCACTCTCCTTGGCACTCAGTCTAGTCACATGCCATTCCATGACATATTTCTTAACTGCAAGACTGGAGAACCGAAATCACTTTTGGATCCCCTTATTATGGGAATTAACAAGCCACTCTGACCAAGTAATTGTTGGCCAATAAGATTTACAGGTCTCTGAACAGAATTATCTTTGGAGTAAAGAATTTTACTGGACAGGTGGTAGTCATCTGACCCATTGTGGCTGCACCCTAGCTGCCAAAAGAGCTACCCAGCTAGTTCCATTCTTTAGTCGTATCTTTGTAGCCCTCTAAATGTGTTCCAAATTTGGAGTCCACAGCATAGAGAACAAAAAACCACTTCAGTTCTTTATTTGGAAAGGGATATACAGTATTAGAAGCAGTTGAGAGAAGGTTCACTCAATTCATTCCTGGGATGACGGGATTATGCTACCAGAAAAAAGAAATTGGATACACTGGGTTGTACCCATTTGAGTTAAGAACGACGAGAGGTGACCGTATTAAAATATATCAGCCCCTCAGGATCCTGGCAGATAGTGGAAAAATATTTCTCCTTGCAGGTGCACTAGAACTCTGGAAGACACTTTAGGATACCTTTTAAGATGAAGATGAGGGGATCTTTCTTCCTCCCGATAGGAATGTTAGTGGGTGGAATTCTCTTCTTCCAAAAGTAGTGAAGGCTCGGTCATTGAATTGATGCAAGGCTAAGTTAAACAGAATTTTGACATCGGATTCTACAGTTGTGCGACAGATAGAAAAGTGGGGTTGCGACCATAACTTGATCAACCATGATTTTATTGAGTGGCAATGGGAAGCTTACAGAGCCTAATTTTATTTTTCAAGTCTTATGCTCCTGTAAGTGCTGTTCACTGACTGCTCTATTAGATTTTGGGAGAATCAGTCTCAGCTGTGATCTACACAAAATCAAGTCAGATTGGAAAGATAGTGTTCAGAAAGCGTCTTTTCCTCAATTACATTTCGTCGCACACCAACCTTTCATCTGCTGTGGTTTTGGAGATTGCGCACAAGGTTCCTGTCAGGAAAAAAGTGAAAAGATCAGTTTTGTTAAAGGAGAAAGTAGAAATCAGAGCATATGAACTTAAGTCAGAGCTTTAAAACAAAAAGCAGACATATTTGGACAATGATCAAACTGCCATCGAAAAAATGCAAACTAACTTTTTGATCCACTCAAGATTTAAAAAAGGAAAATTTACAGGTTATCATGTTTCATTTTAACAGTATTTTATTCAGAGAATTTCAGCTACTGTATTTACATAAACCCATTTCTCCATTTTCACCTGACTATTCTTAGTTAAGTATTACAGTGCTATATATAACTAATAGGAGGTGTACATTAGTCTGGATAAAGTAAAATAGCATCATACCATAAGAAACAAGAGTGGGCCATTCAGCCTTTTGAGCCTGCTCTGCCATTCAATAGAATCGTACTGATCCAACATTCACCACATCCACTTTGCTTCTATTTCCCCGTAAGCTAGATCAAGAATCTAGCTCTCCCTGAAATATACACAAGGGCTCTACCTCCACAGCTCTCTATGGCAAAGAGTTCCAAAGACACTCAACCCTGGAGAAAAGAACTTCCTCCTCATCTGCGTCTTAAATTGGGACCCCTTTATTCTGACATGAAACCCTCTGGTCCTAGGCTCTCCTATAAAGGGAAATATCCTCTCAGCATGTACCCTATCAAGCCCCTTAAGAATCCTATATGCTTGAATGAGATCGTCCCTCATTCTTCTTTACTCCAGTGAGTACAGTCCCAATTTGTTTAGCCTTTGGTCATAAGACAATCCCTACATACCAGGGATCATCTTGGTGAAACTGCTCTGAACTGCCTTGAATGAAATATTAATCTTTCCTTAGATGAGGGGACTAGCTCATAGTACTCCAGATGTGATTTCACCAGCTCCTTGTACAGTTGCAGTAAGACTTCCCACTCTTACTCCTTGAAATAAGGGCCAACATTATATTAGCCTTCCTGATTACCTGCTGGCTTTCTGCGTTTCATGTACAAGTACCACCAAGTCCCTTTGTATTGAACTTTTTGCAGTTTTCCTCCATTTCAGTAATACCAATTCTCCTCATCCATCTGTCGAGTAGGTAGAAGAATGATAGAAGGAGCATATAGCTTTGTTCGGGAACACTCACAATGACAGGCGCTAATGTTAAAAACACTGACACTTTACTATTACAGACTGAGCTGAGTACAGGTACAATGTTAACTAGGCAGCTCCCAATCTAAGCCACACCAGATAAAGGGATAGTATTTTCCTGCTTGAGGGTGGGGATGGAGGAGAAAAAGGGTCACAAAAGACTGCAAGCAGAACAAAAAAAATTAAAGGCTGTTGATATTGGGAGTACTTATCAGATTTCAAGAAACACACAAACATGAGATGGAAGGAAGCAGATACAGATTTGAGAAAACAGAATAAAGCACAGTTCTGACTCAGCAAGTGGGTAATAAATTTAATCATAACTATCATTACCACAAGACCCTCTGTCCACTCAACCGACTGCAAAAATAATATAATCACCATTTTCAAGTGAATCAGACCAATAATTAATAGATTAGTTCATTTTGAGAATATTACTTGGAACAAGGTGACAATTGGACAAAATAAAAACACATTCCAGTGAACAGAAATTAAAATACCTACAAGAACTACCATTTAAATAGTTTCCTTTCAAAAGGCCAATTTTAAACATTTAATTTCAGACTTCTGAGGGTGCAGAAAGCCATTCAATTCATGTCTGCGCCAAGTTCCTTCACATTCTGACTTAGTACCAACGTCCTATCTATTCTCCATTACCCTGCATATTGCTTCTATTCAAATAATTATCTTCTGTTCTTTGAATACCTCAATTGAATTGGTTCCACCATACTGCCAGGCAGTTCACCCCAGACTCTAACTACTCATTGAGGAAAGGATTTTACTTATTGGTATTTACTTTTTGTTTGCAAAACAAATTAAATGTGTCTCCTCTGGCTCTTGACCCTCTTACAAGTGGAAACATTTTCTCCACATTTACACATACTTTATCCAGAGCCCTTATTATTTTGAAAACTTCTATCAGATCTCCTCTTAGCCTTCTCTCTCCCCAAGAGATATAGTGCTAAATTCTCCAATCTGTCCTCATAACCTCTCTAAAGTCTGAAGCCATTCTGAAACTTCTTCTGCACTCTCTCCAACACGTTCACATCCTTACAAAGATGCAGTGCTTGGAATGGCATACAGTACTTCAGCCAAAGCATAACCAGAGCTCTTTGTAAGTTCAAATTAGCCTCTCTGCTTTTGTACTCAATGCTGCTATTAATGAAGCCTAGAATACTGTATGTTCTCTCTTCCTGTCTGGCACTTTTAATGACTTACACACCTTGATACTCAGGTCTTTTTGCTCCTGCACATTCTTTAGAATTGTAACCTTTACCTTATACTGTTTTTACATGTTCATTGCATCAAAACTTGTCAACTCATTTCTACACATTGAACTTCATGTCACCTACTTGCCCACTCCAACTTGTCAATGCTGCCAAGTTTTGTTTTCCTTTTGCTTATAAGTCCATATACAACACAAATCATATACTGGGACAAGTGAATGCAATTTAGAAAGGCACTGTAGCAAAACACAACATACCTCACAAGGACCTGCTCCAGTCAAAACCTCAGATTTCAGAACCTTCTGCAAAGCCCACTGCTCATCGTCAGTGGGTGGACAAGACTGGAGAACAAACGTGATTAAATTAAAATCCCTTAATACACAAAAATTAGTTGGCTGTAATTGCACCATAAGCTATTGACAATACTACAGACTAACAACACGCAGCACGTTAAAGACATTCGCACCCACAGCAAAATCTCACTAGCAACTGAGAACGCACTCAGATTAGCTTGCATAAGCCAACACACCAAGATTGAAAGAACACAAAATGCAGGAAGTGCACAGTGTCACCAGGCATATTTTTGGAGGGAGAGGAGTGATGCCGTTGTGATAACACTGGAGTTGCAATCCAACAGCCAAAGCCGATGCTGAAACAAATGGCTCAAATTCCACCATGGCATCCAATGGAATTTCCTTTTAATTAATAAATCTAGAATTGAAAGCTAGTCTCAGTGATGGTGACCATGATAACTATCATCAATGGTCATAAAAACCATGTGGTTCAACTAATGCCCTTTCAGGAAGGAAATCTGTTTTATTCACCTGGTCTGCACAGTACATGACTCAGAGCCAAAGCACATTGGCTGACTTTTAACTGCCCTCTGAAATGGCCGAATAAACTACTCAGTTCAAGGGAAATTAGTGATAGGCAACAAAATATTAGCCTGGCCAGTGATGGCCACATGCTATGGAAGAATGGAGGAAAGAAAACAACCTAAAAGAGAAATATTTTATGTGGTCCTTTCAGGACGGATGACAGGACTTCTGTTTGAAACACTGATGAGGGATCGCTCTCAAATCAAATGAACTCTGGTAAAACATTCTAACATTTTAATTTTTGGCTTCAGATTTCTATCATTCATAGCTTTTGCATCACTTGCTCTCAATTTTAAGAAGCAAAACCAAACATTTTAATATTCTTAGCATCTGGAAAAAATCCTAACTAACCACTGTTAAGACATGAGAATCTCAGTAACACTGGTATTGTTGGGCTTTGAGAGAGTTCAGTTCACTCGCCGGCCTCAGCAGTTAGTAAGAACTGCACTTAAATATTTTAAAGTTGTCACTTTTAAGAATGACATCCCCGCTGTATAGCAATTGGATGGAGACCCAACCTTGCAGGGAACTGTGGAACAAATCTTCAGCCAGGAAGAAATAGGCCAAGATTCTTTCTCATAGCCTAAGGAAAGGATACCATTTAAAGGATTCCCACGTCCACCTTCTACAATACAATAGCAAACAAAGGAAAGAGTAATAAGGAACAGACTTCAGCCAAGATTAGTTATCAGTTTTAAAGAATAAACATATCTCACTCCCTTTGGTGCTATGAAGCCTTGGTTTCTGTCAACAAGCTCTTCATATTTGCAACAGTAGGTGTGTTCTATGGAGACATTGGGACCTCACTGGACAGACAGAATCTTTACCAATGTAGCTTTATTGTACTTGAATACAATGAGTTTATGGACACCATCCACTTAAAAACACCACAGACAACTAATTAAAATCAATAAATAATCCACAGAATAATACACACCACTTTCAGTACCACATAGCTTAGTTTTAATAAAAAACAGCAAAGCCATTTTAAATCTCACTCCACAAGGATCAAACTCAACTTACAAGACAGTAGTTAAATTAATTTACCTCGAGGTCACTCTGCTCTTGCAGTTTCTGCACTAACTGAAACGTGGTAGCAAGTTGCGAACGGATAAAATCCACAGCCTCTTTTTGTTCACTGGCAATCTGATCTGCCTCCAAAGATAACTCGCGATAACGAGATTTTATTACCCTCAGCTGCTCCAGCAGTTTTACTGGATTTTCCTAAAATGCATATAGAAAATATACTGAGAACAGTAGCAGACAGAAACAATTCAGGTCAATGTTGCGTTGAATCAGCCAGGCCTGCAGTTAAGGGAAAGTGATGACTGCAGACGCTGGAGATGCTAGAGTGTGATGCTGGAAAAGCACAGCAGACCAGGCAGCATCAGAGGAGCAAGAGAATCAATGTTTCAGGTAAGAGCCTTTCATCAAGAAGGCCTGCAGTAAGTCTACTATCAGTGATATATTTATGTATAATTCATCTAACAACCAAGATAATTCAATAATACAGCAAACAGAGAGGAAAAAATAACAAAGTCATGCACAGTCATAAATAAACGTTAACCATAAAGGGGTTATGGTCCAAGTAATTAATTATGTAAATTGTTGCCACAAGATTTCCTCCAACACTAAGGACTTTCCATTGATATTCCTCACCTGAGAAAATTCTCACTGGATATCACAACTGACAAGGCAGCAAAAAAAAAGTAAACTGCCTTTGAATTTGCTGACGAGTCAAAAAAAAACACACTAGTTAAATATTTTCAAAATAGTGTATAGAGCAGCTACAAATTGCACAAGTAGAGCTAGTCTCAAGGACATTTTATAATTAACAGCTTCTTGCCACATTCATTTTAGAGAAGAATCTAAACTTTAACAACATTAGGCTGTTGTGTAAATCTTGTAATTTGTTTAAAAATGCATATGTAACTGACATTTATTGAGTAGCTATCAGTGCATATCAAGCAGTTAGTCACTTGTCTCTTGAACTGACCCATTCAAACTAGTATGTAAAAGTAATCTGAATGGATTAGGATAAAGTCAAATTCAAGAATATCCAAAACTTACCAACAAATACCTGGACTCCAACTAGCAATAAATGGTTACATGGATGTAGGTTTACTCGCTGAGCTGGAAGGTTCAATTTCAGACATTTCGTCACCCTACTAGGTAACATCTTCAGTAAGTCAGGCAGCATCCAAGGAACAGGAGAATAGACGTTTCGGGCATAAGCCCTTCTTCAGGAATGCCCGAAACGTCGATTCTCCTGTTCCTTGGATGCTGCCTGACCTGCTGCACTTTTCCAGCAACACATTTTCAGCTCTGATCTCCAGCATCTGCAGTCCTCACTTTCTCCTCCAACATCTTCAGTAAGCCTTCAGACAAAGCATTGCTGAGGATTCCTGCTTTCTATTTATATGTTTGGGTTGGTGATGTTATTTCCTGTTGTTTTTCTCGGGGAGCAGTAAATGGGGTCCACGTCAATGTGCTTGTTGATAGAGTTCCGGTTAGAATGCCATGTTTCTAGGAATTCTCATGCATATCTTAGTTTGGCTTGTCCTAGGATGGATGTGTTGTCCCAGTCAAAGTGGTGTCCTTCCTCATTTGTCCGTGAGGATACTAGTGAAAGTGGGCCATGTCTTTTTGTGGCTATTTGATGTTCATGCATCCTGGTGGCTAGTTTTCTGCCTGTTTTTCCAATGTAGTGTTTGTTACAGTTCTTGCAAAGTATTTTGTAAATGACATTAGTTTTGGTTGTTGTATGTACACGTTCTTACAAGCTCATTAGCTGCTGTTTTAGTGTGTTGGTGGGTTTGTGGGCTACTATGATGCCAAGGGGTCTGGGTAGTCTGGCAGTCATTTCCGAGATGTCTTGACGTAAGGGAGAGCAGCTAGGGTTTCTGGATGCATTTTGTCTGTTTGTCTAGGTTTGTTGTGGTGTTCATTGGGTACCCATTCTTTTTGAATATGCCGTATAGGTGATTTTCCTCTGCTCTGCATAGTTCCTCTGTGCTACAGTGTGTGGTGGCTTGTTGAAATAATGTTCTGACGCAACTTTGTTTGTGGATGTTGGGATGATGCTTCTGTAGTTCAATATTTGGTCCATATGTGTCATTGTCCCGTAGTCGCTGGTTTGAAGTTCACCGTTGGCTGCTTGCCCTATTGTGACATCTGGGAATGGCAGTTTGTTATTATTTTCCTCCTCTTTAGTGAAGTTTTTGCTAGTAAGGGTATTATTGATGGTCTTGAAGATTTCCTCTAATTTGTTTCATTTGGTGATGACAAAGGTGTCATCCACGTAGTGGACCCAAAGTTTGGGTTGGATGTTTGGCTGAGCTGTCTGTTCGAGTCTCTGCATTACGGTCTCTGCTAAGAGCCCTGATATCGGAAATCCCATGGGTGTTCCCGTTGGGTTTGTCTGTAGGTTTTGTTGTTGAAGGTGAAATGGATGGTAAGGCATAGGTCCACTAGCTTGGTGATACTGTCCTTGCTGATGAGGTTGGTGGCGTTTGATGTGTGCGCCTTTGGGTCTTCTAATAGTGTAGTGTTTCCTTGGTCAGGTTGATGTTGATTGATGTGAACAGGGCTGTTACGTCAAAGGAGACCATTATTTCATCCTCTTCTTAGTGTTGTTGATGGTCTTCAGGAATTCTTGTGTGGAGTGGATGGAGTGGCATGAGTCTTCTACTAAGTGTTTTAGTCTCTGGTGCAACTCTTCTCTCATTAGTATCCTTACATACAAATAAGGAAGAACACCACTTCGACTGGGACATCACATCCATCCTAGAACAAGCCAAACTGAGAATTCCTAGAAGCATGGTATTCTAACCGGAACTCAATGACCAAACACGTTGACTTGGACCCCATTTACCATCCCCTGAGAAAAAGAACAGGAAATTACGTCATCACAGGAAATGACACCACCAACCCAAAGAAACCCAAACATATCAATAGAAAGCAGGAATCATCAGCAGTGCTTTGTCTGGAGGCTCGCTGAAGATGTTACCGAGTATGGTGACAAAATGTCCGAAAATGAACCTTGCAGCTCAGCGAGCAAACCTACATCCAAAACCTCAACCTGAGCTACAAATCTTCTCAAAACTCGCTAAATGGTTACATGTTGGGAGTGGTGATTGAAACTAATTTGTTTAATAATCTCAGTGACAGACATGATAAAGATTCGCAGAAATAAAAGTCTACAAAGTGTAGTCAAATGCACACCTACCCCCCAATAGGCCCCCTCAAATTAATGTCCTAATCAGACAATAAACATACTGTCGTGCAAGGGCTTTAGGAACCTGGAGGAACTTTGTGAAGAAGTTCCCGAGGTGTGAATGGCACCACATATGCAGAGTAGAAAGAAAATAGAGCAGAACGACAAACATGAAGTGGTAGAAGTTGCAGAAAAGTCTTTCAACACTAACTGTAAAGCTAGAGCCTGGTACATCTCAATACTGTACTCTTAATATGTAATAAAGCACTATAAATTAGCCAAAGCCTGAAGACAGTTCTTGACCTTGCCTTCTCCTCAAACAGTATGTCTTGAACCCAAACTCAAGAATGTGGGCATAAAATGACACAACAAAAGATGTACCTGTGCTGGTGCGTTGCGAGGAAGATTTTTCACTATTTCAAACTCTAGCTTGTGCTCGATATAATCCAAGTCAGACTCAGCCTTCTGGAACTAAAGTAAGGAAAGTAAATCACTTAAAAAGAACAAGTTAAAAATTTGCTTCTTGGGTGGACTACTCCTACCATCAAGCAATCATATCAGTGCTCATTATCTCCATCATCATTCTCTCTAGGAATTCTAACATTGGACCAGCAAGAGCTTAATCACAAGTGATCTTCCACAGCAGTAAGAGTCAATCCTTGAATTCCTTGGACATGTAGCAGAATGGGAAGAGGGCCATATAGCACAGATTAAAGCACAAATTTCAAAACCATGTTATAGATGGCCCCAAAGTTTATTTATACATATATTTATTGAGTAGCCATCAGAGTATATCAAACAGTAACTTGTCTCTTGAACTGACCCACTCTCAAATAGATTAGGATAAATCAAACTCAACAAATACCAAAACGTTGTACAAATGGAGACTGGGGAGCAGTGGTGGTGGGAAGTGTCAGTTTAAAACTTACCCCTCCACCCAAAATCTGAGGCACATCTTACCAAATAGCCATTGTGGTCCTTTGCACGGTCTGCTCTCATTTATCGGAATAGCTAGCACTCTAAAAATGAAAATTCAAGGATTCCAAGCTTCTCATTGAAGGACCTCTTTCCAAGAGGACTATATCAGTAATCACAGGACCCCACAATGTCCTATTTAAAATACATTACTGTACATATGAAATTTGAAAGTGCTGCATGTAGTGAGCATTTTAATAACACTTTCATGAAAGTATTGCACATATCAGCACGATGGCGGTGCCAAAGTTTAAGACACCTCCCCTTTCCATACAAGGCTAAACTCACCACCAACCTTGAGTAACCGGGATGCACCTGGTCACGTTGCTGCAGTGTTGCTCCTTCTGACGTAAGGCAGTCGGATCAGACTGCATTGCACATGTAGTGACCACTTGCTTATTTTTGCACAGCTGCCCTGTGCATGATTTTTACAGATCCCAGAAATCAGTAAGCCCCAGATAAAGAATGACTGATTTGGGGAACTATGACAAGTAATCTTGAAAAAGTGAAACAGGATTTTCCTTTTTCTAAATGTCAAATGAAAAACTAAGGATGGGAGGAGTAGATAAATAAGAAGCCACGGCTCAGTTTAAATCATAAAATTAAAAAGTGTTAAAAATTTACTGTTGGTACGGCAATCACTTTTTAAAACAAAAAGTAAAAACTGCAGCCATTAACAAACCAGTCTGAAGTTACAGAACCTGGCACAATTATTATCCAAGGTGCAGTTGATTTGGGAGTCAGAAGTAAAGCTTGTTGATTCCTGCCAACTGCACATTTCTGCTGTGTCGGAATCTCAGAAGGTAATCATCTTGAAGGAATTCATAGAAGCAGAGACATTTGGTTATTCTGCCACCTGTTTCACAAGAGACAAGTTGAGATGACCCTAGGAAAACACTCAAAACTCACTGTGCTCAAAACACCTGGTTTTTGGTTTGAAACTCTGTTCCCAGGTGTGGAATTCAAACTTGAGCTATGAATTATACATTCCCTCAGGCAAGGCAATAACAAGGACATACCATTTTACCTGCATCAAATTTGTTACTTCAATAAAGTACCATACTTCAATTCTGGAGCATCCTTTTTCCCAATGGCTTAGCAAGTCAGTCATGTATATCACATGAATTTAATCCCTAGTTTGTTTGTGTCCAGTTTGCTGGTTTTAGGCATTAAGAGGTTCAAGTTATATTTAGTCAGAGTAAGGAACACTGTTCCTTCACTATATAGAGACTATTTTCTGCAACTGGGAGAAAAAAAACTCATTTAAATAGTGCCCAATACAGTTTCACAGGACTGTCCAAACTGCAGTATTATTGTAACGTGGAAAACAGTGGAACCAATTGACACAGCAGAATCACCTCAATTCACCCGAAAGTCTGGTTGATGAGGATATTGTTCATTAAGTGGGACAGAATCTACTCAAAGTTTTTGGAATGATTAAAAAAAACCTTCTGTGCCTGCTCGTCAAGAAAACAAATTGCTATTTGATGAGCCACAAAAGTATAATATTTCAGTAGGATTTCTTTCTGCTTGCACACATTAATGAATAATCAATTGGTAAAGAGTACACAGTTTCCCTTTAGACAGGATATAAAAGAACTTTCTAAAAATGAAAGTGCTTAGAAAAGACTGGCCACACTAGGTAAAGCACCATTTTCCATTTACAAAACTAATTATTATAAGACGTTGTGATAATATTAAATGTTTAAAGGACTTACAGTCCTGAAGACAGTTATACAGTTTGTAATGTTCACTTCATATTACTAGTTTTTAAAAAGTGAATTGCATTCTATAATGGTTCTTAGACCAGAGATTTCCACAATTTCTTTATATTTTGAATTCCTAAACAAAAATCCAGTCATACCAAAAAGAAAGGCATGATAGGGAATACTTTGTAACTAAAACTGCAGCCTCTTAAGCAAGTGCTCAGGGCATTCCAATGAAGAAATTCAAGGATGAAATTAAAACCATCCTCTCCTTACAATGGAGATTTCTCTCCCTTCCAGACAAAAATAGGACACAATGGAATGCATTTGTCCAAACCATCTACCAGGAAGCTATGGGTTATGGGGTAATGTAGGTTAATTTCAAGCAGAATTTTGTATGTTCATAGCAGTAACCTTTGTTCTGGCGATGCTAGACTTTTCATGGACACTTATCATTCCAGGACTCAGTGAGAGATTTGATGCCAGCAACGTGAGCAGTCAACCTATACATTACTAAATTAATCCCTTCCACCCAAAAATGTCAGCATTGTGCACTTTATCTGTCCAAGCACTGACCTTTTTACTGCCTCAGGGTTCTGTGCCTGTAATTTGTGATTTTTTTTTCTTACAATTCTTGCAATCATCAGCAAGCAGTGAATTTTGAACTGGGCCCAGTTTTAAAAACATTTGTCGTATTGAACAAGGTACAAGAAAATAACATCCATACTTTAAGCAGGTAAGTGTCTGCATTAGTTCAGTTATAGCACCCTGGATTCCACAATCTTCTGCTTCAAAACATGTCATATAATCTACTCTAACATTTTAATGTAATTCTGGTTGGCTTCTATACTGCCAAGAGACACCAACGTTAGGATAACAGTTAACCAGAGACACAGTCTACCTGCCAAGATGTAAATAAAAGACCCCATGGCATTATTTGAACATCCAAGGAACTTTGCCAAACAGTCTACCTGGATTACCTGAAGTGTGTCTAGTCATTCATTTATATCATTGTTATTTGTGGAATCTCAGAAAAACGGCTGCCATGTTTGCCTTCAAAACAATGACTGCTCAACCAACCCTGATCACATACTTAGGTCCTACAGTAAGTCTTGAAATCTCAACCTTCTGACTCCAAGGAGAGAGAACAACCAACCAATGTGAAACTTGTACCTGCTTCCTTAATGCAAACAGCATTTCTTCCTCATGCCATTTGTCAAAGACAGTGGAGTTACCGATGCCAGAAAATGTTTCTAAGGGTAATTCACTGGTTGTGAAGTGTTTTGGGACATCCTGAGAATGGGAAAGGCTCTATGCTGTGGAACAAAATAAAAGACTGGAGAGAAAAACAAAAGATAAATTAGACTGCCAGAAATGGAGCAATAGAAATGTGGTGACTGCACTATACTCCTAGATTTAGAATGTGAATCAGGCCTTTGAAAAAAAAAACATTGCCGCACATGAGATAGCTTTGGCAAATAGAATTAAGGAGAATCCAAAGGGTTTTTTTTACAAATATATTAAGGACAAAAGGGTAACTTGGGAGAGAATAGGGCCCCTCAAAGACCAGCAAGGCGGCCTTTGTGTGGAGCCACAAAAAATGGGGGAGATACTAAATGAATATTTTGCATCAGTATTTACTGTGGAAAAGGATATGGAAGATATAGACTGTAGGGAAATAGATGGTGACATCTTGCAAAATGCCCATATTACAGAAGAGGGAGTGCTAGATGTCTTGAAACGGTTAAAAGTGGATAAATCCCCAGGACCTGATCAGGTATACCTGAGAACTCTGTGGGATGCTAGAGAAGTGATTGCTGGGCCTCTTGCTGAGATAGTCGTATCATTGATAGTCACAGGTGAGGTGCTGGAAGACTGGAGGTTGGCAAACGTGGTGCCACAGTTTAAGAAGGGCGGTAAAGACAAGCCAGGGAACTATAGACCGGTGAGCCTGACCTCGGTGGTGGGCAAGTTGTTGGAGGGAATCCTGTATTACATGTATTTGGAAAGGCAAGGGCTGATTCGGGATAGTCAACATGGCTTTGTGCGTAGGAAATCATGCCTCACAAACTTGATGATTGAGTTTTTTGAAGTACAAAGAAGATTGATGAGGGCAGAGCATTAGATGTGATCTATATGGACTTCAGTAAGGCGTTCGACAAGGTTCCCCATGGGAGACTGATTGGCAAGGTTAAATCTCATGGAATACAGGGAGAACTAGCCATTTGGATACAGAACTGGCTCAAAGGTAGAAGACAGAGGGTGGTGGTGGAGGGTTGTTTTTCAGACTGGAGGCCTGTGACCAGTGGAGTGCCAC